>NW_026992371.1:0-103890 GCF_028769735.1 Zonotrichia leucophrys gambelii | reverse complement strand
ACCCCAACCCCTCCATCTTGCCTGGTGGCCGTGGCTGTTGTGAGTGCCCTGGGAGCATTCCCACATTCCCAAATTTCCTGGGACATTCCCCACATTCCCAGATTTCCCTGGATCATTCCTGGACCCCAAACCCCTCCATCTGCCTGGGCCGTGGACTGTGTGAGTGCCCTGGAAGCATTCCCAAATTCCCAGATTTCCTGGGGATCGTTGTTACCCCGTTGTTACCCCGTTGTTATCCCGTTGTTATCCCATCATTATCCCGTTATCACCCTGTTGTTACCCCGTTGTTTCCCAGTTGTTATCCCGTTGTTATCCCATTGTTATCCCGTTGTTACCCCGTTGTTATCCCGTTGTTTCCCGTTGTTACCCCGTTGTTTCCCAGTTGTTATCCCGTTGTTATCCCATTGTTATCCCGTTGTTACCCCGTTGTTATCCCGTTGTTATCCCATTGTTTCCCCATTGTTACCCCGTTGTTATCCCGTTGTTACCCCGTTGTTATCCCATCATTATCCATCATTATCCTGTCGTTATCCCGTTGTTTCCCCGTTGTTATCCCATCGTTATCCCGTTGTTCCCGGCGCAGGCTCGGATGACGGCACGGTGCGTTTCTGGGAGGTGAGCTCGGGGCGCTGCCTGCGCACGCTGCCCGTCGGATCCGTGGTCAAGAGCGTGGCCTGGAACCCCAACCCCTCCATCTGCCTGGTGGCCGTGGCCGTGTGAGTGTCCTGGGAGCATTCCCACATTCCCACATTCCCAAATTTCCCTGGGATCATTCCCTGGAACCCCAACCCCTCCATCTGCCTGGTGGCCGTGGCTGTGTGAGTGTCCAATGGGAGCATTCCCACATTCCCAGATTTTCCTGGGATCATTCCCTGGAACCCCAACCCCTCCATCTGCCTGGTGGCCGTGGCTGTGTGAGTGCCCTGGGACATTCTCACATTCCCAAATTTCCCTGGGAACATTCCCACATTCCCAGATTTCCCTGGGATCATTCCCTGGAACCCCAACCCCTCCATCTGCCTGGTGGCCGTGGCCGTGTGAGTGTCCTGGGAGCATTCCCACATTCCCAGATTTCCCTGAGATCGTTCCCTGGAACCCCAACCCCTCCATCTGCCTGGTGGCCGTGGCCGTGTGAGTGTCCTGGGACATTCCCAGATTTCCCTGGGATCATTCCCAACCCCTCCATCTGCCTGGTGGCCGTGGCTGTGTGAGTGTCCTGGGAACATTCCCACATTCCCAGATTTCCCTGGAACCCCAACCCCTCCATCTGCCTGGTGGCCGTGGCCGTGTGAGTGTCCTGGGAGCATTCCCACATTCCCAAATTCCCAGATTTCCCTGGAACCCCAACCCCTCCATCTGCCTGGTGGCCGTGGCCGTGTGAGTGTCCTGGGAGCATTCCCACATTCCCAGATTTCCCTGGGATCATTCCCAACCCCTCCATCTGCCTGGTGGCCGTGGCCGTGTGAGTGTCCTGGGAGCATTCCCACATTCCCACATTCCCAGATTTCCCTGGAACCCCAACCCCTCCATCTGCCTCGTGGCTGTGGCCGTGTGAGTGTCCTGGGGACATTCTCACATTCCCAAATTTCCCTGGGAACATTCCCACATTCCCAGATTTCCCTGGGATAATTCCCAACCCCTCCATCTGCCTGGTGGCCGTGGCCGTGTGAGTGTCCCGTCGGAGCGTTCCCAGATTCCCAGATTTCCCTGGGGATAATTCCCACATTCCCAGATTTCCCTGGAACCCCGACCCCTCCATCTGCCTGGTGGCCGTGGCCGTGTGAGTGCCCTGGAACATTCCCACATTCCCAAATTTCCCTGGGATCATTCCCTGGAACCCCAACCCCTCCATCTGCCTGGTGGCCGTGGCTGTGTGAGTGTCCAATGGGAGCATTCCCACATTCCCAGATTTCCCTGGAACCCCAACCCCTCCATCTGCCCGGTGGCCATGTGAGTGCCCTGGGATCATTCCCAGGGATCATTCCCAGATTTCCGTGGAATCCCAATCCCATTACCATGTGAGTCCCCAGGGATCCTTCCCCCGGGATCATTCCCCAGGGATCATTCCTGGTTTTTGCTCTGGAGATCCCAGATCCTCGGCCAGAGTTCATTCCGTGCCTGGAGTCTGGAGCGGCCCAATCCTGATCCTGTCCCACAGGAGGGTTCCCGGATCCCGGATTTCCCTGATCCCAGATTTCCTTAGGAATGAGCAGCTGTTCCTGGGGGGAATTCCCTGATCCCAGAGGATTTCCCCTGATCCCAGATTTCCCCTGATCCCAGATTTCCCATTCCCATGAGATGTGCAGGTGCTCCTGGGGAGGGTTCCCTGATCCCAGAGGATTCCCTGATCCCAGATTTCCCCCTGATCCCGTGTTTCCCATTCCAGGGACGAGCAGGTGCTGCTGGTGAACGCGGGCCTGGGGGACCGGCTGCTGGTGTCGGGCACGGATCAGCTGCTGGAGGCGTGGGAGGCTCCGCAGGAGGAGCGGCCGCAGCCGGTGCGCTGGGAGCCGGCCAGCGCCGAGGAGCGCGCCCGGGGCGTCCGCCTGCGCGTGCAGCACGGCAAGGTGGGACCGGCATTCCCGGGGTTTTGGGGGGGGATCGGCGTTCCCGGGATCCGGGGGGGATCGGTGTTCCCGGGATCCTACTAGGATCGGTGTTCCCGGGATCTGGGTGGGATTGGCATTCACGGGATCCCGCTGGGATCGGCATTGCCGGGATCTGGGTGGGATCATCGTTCCCAGGATGCGGGGTGAATTGGCACCCAGAGATCGGCGTTCCCAGGATCTGGGTGGGATCGGTGTTCCCGGGATCTGGGTGGGATCATCGTTCCCGGGATCTGGGTGGGATCATCGTTCCCAGGATCCGGGGTGGATTGGCACCCAGAGATCGGCATTCCCAGGATCCCGCTAGGATCGTTGTTCCCGGGATCTGGGTGGGATCATCGTTCCCGGGATCTGGGTGGGATCATCGTTCCCAGGATCCGAGATGGATTGTCATCCAGCGATCGGCATTCCCGGATCCCGCTAGGATCAGTGTTCCCGGGATCTGGGTGGGATTGGCATTCACGGGATCCCGCTGGGATCGGCATTGCCGGGATCTGGGTGGGATCATCGTCCCCAGGATCCGGGGTGGATTGGCACCCAGAGATCGGCATTCCCAGGATCTGGGTGGGATTGGCGTTCCCAGGATCTGGGTGGGATCGGTGTTCCCGGGATCTGGGTGGGATCATCGTTCCCGGGATCCGGGGTGGATTGGCACCCAGAGATCGGCATTCCCAGGATCTGGGTGGGATTTGCATTCCCAGGATCTGGGAGGCATCGGCATTCCCGGGATCTGGGTGGGATTTGTGTTCTTGGGATCTGGATGGGATCGGCATTCCCGTGATCCCTCTGGGATCGGCATTCCCAGGATCTGGGTGGGATTGACACCCAGGGATTGGCATTCCTGGGATCTGGCTGGGATCGGCATTCCCGGGATCCCGCTGGGATCGGCATTGCCAGGATCCAGGGTGAATTGGCACCCAGCGATCGGCATTCACGGGATCTGGGTGGGATCAGCATTCACGGGATCCCGCTGGGACCGGCCTTCCCAGGATCTGGCCAGGATCATCGTTCCCGGGATCTGGGTGGGATCGGTGTTCCTGAGATCTGGGTGGCCTTGGCATTCCCGGGATCTGGGTGGGATTGTTGTTCTTGGGATCTGCATGGCCTTGGCATTCCTGGGATCTGGCCAGGATCATCATTCCCGGGATCTGGGCGGGATCGTTGTTCATGGGATCTGGGTGGTCTAGGCATTCCTGGGATCTGGGGGGGATTGTTGTTCTTGGGATCTGGGTGGCCTTGGCATTCCTGGGATCTGGATGGGATCGATGTTCCTGGCATCCAGCTGGGATCAACATTCCCAGGATCTGGGTGGGATCGGTGTTCCCAGGATCCAGATGGGGTTGGCATTCCCGGGATCTGGGTGGGATCGGTGTTCTTGAGATCCAGGTGGGACCACCAGCAATTTTGGGATCTGGCTTGGCATCTGGGCTTGGCATTCCCAGGATTTGGGGCTTGTGGATCAATCCCAGCCCAGGATCCTGGGCTCCTTCCCACATCTGCATCCCAGGGGACAGAATTCCAAGAGGCTCCTCGTTCCCTGCTCTGTATCCCACGGGAAGGATCCCAAAAGGATCCTGACCCTCCCTCCACATCCTGAGGGATCCCTCCCCATTCCCGGGAATCCTGGGAAGTGCCAGAGCCTTTCCCCAGCCCCATTTTCCAGGGATCCCCAGAAACATTTCCCGGAGCCGCAGGAATTCCAGCTGGGATCAGCCCCTTTTCCCAGCTTCTCCCAGGAATCCTCGGTCTCAGTCCCTGCCCAGCTTCCCGAGGCCCCAAATCCCAGAATTCCACCAAATTCCAGGGGACTATTCCTGAAAATCCCAACCTGAGGCCATTCCCCGGGTCCTGTCGCATTCCCAGGGAGCAGATCCCGCCCTGCATCCCTTCAATCCCATTTTTCTCTGGGATGAGCCCCCCCAGCTCCCTCAGCTGCTCCTGGGAATTGCCCCAGTCCCATTCCCAGTCCCAGTCCCATTCCCATTCCCATTCCCATTCCCATTCCCAATCCTGTTCCCATTCCCATCCCTGGACCCACCAACCAAACCCCCACCCTCTCCCCTTCCGTGATCCCGCTGTTCCCACCATGGGGAGCTCCAGGATGATCCAGAAAGATCCCAATCCCATTCCCACCTTGAGGAGCTCTGGGATGATCCAGAGGGTCAGAATCTCAGGATCTCACCAGATCCCAATCCCAGTCCTGATCCCAATCCCATTCCCAGCCGGTGACGCAGGTGACGTGGCACAGCCAGGGCAATTCCAGGGCCTCAGTGGTGATCCAGAGGGTCGGGATTTTGAGATCTGACCCGGATCCTTATCCCAATCCCACCCCAAGAATCTCTGGGATGATCCAGAAGATCAGGATCTTGGGATCTCACCTGAATCCCATTTTCAGTCCCATTCCCAGCTGGTGCGGCAGGTGATGTGGACAATTCCTGTGCCTCGGTGGTGATCCAGAGGGTCGGGATTTCAGGATCTCACCCAGATCCCAATCCCAATCCCATTCCCAGCCAGTGACGCAGGTGACATGGCACAGCCAGGGTCTCCATGGTGATCCAGGGGGTCAGGATTTCAGGATCTCACCCAGATCCCAATCCCAGCCGGTGACGCAGGTGATGTGGCACAGCCAGGACAATTCCTGGGCCCCAGTGTTGATCCAGAGGGTCGGGATTTTGGGATCTCACCCGGATCCCAATCGCAATCCCATTCTCACTCCCATTCTGAGGAGCTCCAGGATGATCCAGAGGGTCAGGATCTCACCTGGATCCCGTTCCTTTCTCTGTCCCGTTCCCAGCCGGTGACGCAGGTGATGTGGCACAGCCAGGGCGATTCCTGTGCCTCAGTGTTGATCCAGAGGGTCGGGATTTTGGGATCTGACCCGGATCCCATTCCCAATCCCACCCCAAGGAGCCCTGGGATGATCCAGAGGGTCGGGATTTCACTTGGATCCCAATCCCATTGCATTCCCAGCTGGTGACACAGGTGACGTGGCACGGCAAGGGCGATTCCTGTGCCCCAGTGGTGATCCAGAGGGTCGGGATTTTGGGATCTCACCCAGATCCCATTCCTGATCCTGATCCCATTTCTGATCCCATCCCCAGTCAGTGACGCAGGTGACGTGGCACGGCAAGGGCGATTCCTGTGCCCCAGTGGTGATCCAGAGGGTTGGGATTTTGGGATCTCACCCTGATCCCATTTCTGATCCCATTCCTTTCTCTGTCCCGTTCCCAGCCGGTGACACAGGTGATGTGGCACAGTCAGGGCGATTCCTGTGCCCCAGTGTTGATCCAGAGGGTCAGGATTTTGGGATCTCACCTGGATCCCGTTCCCATTGCATTCTCAGCCGGTGACACAGGTGATGTGGCACGGCAAGGGCAACTACTGAACTACAGTGTTGATCCAGAGGGTCAGGATTTTGGGATCTCACCCAGATCCTGTTCCCGATCCCATTCCTGATCCCATTTCAGCCGGTGACGCAGGTGACGTGGCACGGCAAGGGCGACTGCTGAACCTCAGTGTTGATCCAGAGGGTCGGGATTTTGGGATCTCACCCGGATCCCAATCCCAGTCCCATTCCCACCTTGAGGAGCCCTGGGATGACCCACAGGGTTGGGATTTTGGGATTTTTCCCAGATCCCATTCCCATCTTGAGGATCTCTGGGATGATCCAGAGGGTCAGAATCTCACCCAGATCCCAATCCCATTCCATTCCCAGCTGGTGATGCTGGCACAGCCAGGGCGATTCCTTGGGCCTTGGTGGTGATCCCGAGGGTCAGGATTTTGGGATCTGACCCGGATGCTATTCCTGATCCCGTTCCTGATCCCATTCCCGTTTCAGCCGGTGACGCAGGTGACGTGGCACGGCAAGGGCGACTACTGGGCGTCGGTGGTGCGGAGCCCGGGCGGGCAGCAGGTGCTGATCCACCAGAGCAGCCGGCGCTGGAGCCAGGAGCCGTTCCGGCGCAGCCCGGGCCTGGTGCAGTGCGTGCGCTTCCACCCGCTGCGGCCCCACTTCCTGGTGGCCTCGCAGCGCTCGGTGCGCGTCTACAACCTGCTGCGCCAGGAGCTCACCAAGAAACTGCAGAGCAACTGCCAGTGGATCTCCAGCATGGCCGTGCACCCCGGAGGTGCGGGATCCACCCGGGAATGCCGGGATCCCCACGGGAATGAGGGGATTCCGTGTGGGAATGAGGGGATTCCCCCCGGGAATGAGGGGATTCCTTGTGGGAACGCCGGGATTCCTTGTGGGAATGAGGGGATTCCTTGGGGAACGAGGGATTCCTTGGGGAATGAGGCGATTCCTTGGATTCCTTGTGGGAATAATAAGGGGATTCCTTATGGGAACGAGGGGATTTCCCCCAGGAATGAGGGGATTCCTTGTGGGACCGAGGGGATTCCTTGGAGAATGAGGGGATTCCTTGTGGGAACAAGGGAATTCCTTGTGGGAACGAGGGAATTCCTTGTGGGAATAATGAGGGGATTCCTTGTGGGAATGAGGGGATTCCTCGTGGGAACGAGGGGATTCCGGGATTCCTTGGGGAATGAGGGGATCCCTTGTGGGAACGAGGGAATTCCTTGTGGGAATAATGAGGGGATCCCTTGTGGGAACGAGGGGATTCCGTGTGGGAATGAGGGGATTCCCTGTGGGAATGCTGGGATTCCTTGTGGGAACGAGGGGATTCCTCGTGGGAATGAGGGGATTCCTTATGGGAATGAGGGGATTCCTTGTGGGATTGAGGGGATTCCTTGGATTCCTTGTGGGAATGAGGGGATTCCTTGTGGGAATGAGGGGATTCCTTGTGGGAATGCTGGGATCCCCCCGGGAACGAGGGGATTCCTTGCAGGAATGAGGGGATTCCTTGCGGGAATGAGGGGATTCCTTGTGGGAATAATGAGGGGATTCCTTGTGGGAATGAGGGGATTCCTTGTGGAATGAGGGGATTCCTTGTGGGAATGAGGGGATTCCTTGTGGGAATAACGAGGGGATTCCTTGTGGGAATAATGAGGGGATTCCTTGTGGGAATGAGGGGATTCCTCGTGGGAATGAGGGGATTCCCCCCAGGAATGAGGGGATTCCTTGTGGGAATAATGAGGGGATTCCCCCCAGGAATGAGGGGATTCCTTGCGGGAATGAGGGGATTCCCCCCAGGAACGAGGGGATTCCTTGGATTCCTTGTGGGAATAATGAGGGGATTCCTTGTGGGAATGAGGGATTCCTCGTGGGAATGAGGGGATTCCTTGTGGGAATGCCGGGATTCCGTGTGGGAACGAGGGGATTCCTTGGATTCCTTGTGGGAATAATGAGGGGATTCCTTGTGGGAATGAGGGGATTCCTTGGGGAATGAGGGGATTCCTTGTGGGAATAATGAGGGGATTCCTTGTGGGAATGAGGGGATTCCTTGGATTCCTTGTGGGAATAAGGAGGGGATTCCTTGTGGGAACGAGGGGATTCCTTGGGGAAGGAGGGGATTCCCTGTGGGAATGAGGGGATTCCTTGTGGGAATGAGGGGATTCCTTGTGGGAATAATGAGGGGATTCCTTGTGGGAACGAGGGGATTCTTTGGGGAATGAGGGGATTCCTTGTGGGAACGAGGGGATTCCTTGCGGGAATGCTGGGATCCCCCCGGGAACGAGGGGATTCCGTGTGGGAACGAGGGGATCCTTGTGGGAACGCCGGGATTCCTTGGGGAACGAGGGGATCCCTTGTGGGAATGAGGGGATTCCTTGTGGGAATGAGGGGATTCCTTGTGGGAATGAGGGGATTCCTTGTGGGAATAATGAGGGGATTCCTTGGGGAATGAGGGGATTCCTTGTGGGAATAATGAGGGGATTTCCTTGTGGGAATAATGAGGGGATTCCTTGCAGGAATGAGGGGATTCCCCCCAGGAATGAGGGGATTCCTTGCGGGAATGAGGGGATTCCTTGTGGGAATGAGGGCATTCTTTGTGGGAATGAGGGGATTCCTTGTGGGAATGTGGGGATTCCTTGGATTCCTTGTGGGAATAATGAGGGGATTACTTGTGGGAATGAGGGGATTCCCCCCAGGAATGAGGGGATTCCTTGTGGGAATGAGGGGATTCCTTGCGGGAAGGAGGGGATTCCTTGGATTCCTTGTGGGAATAATGAGGGATTCCTTTTGGGAACGAGGGGATTCCTTGGGAATGAGGGGATTCCTTATGGGAATGAGGGGATTCCTTGGATTCCTTGTGGGAACGAGGGGATTCCTTGTGGGAATGAGGAGATTCCTTGTGGGAATGAGGGGATTCCTTGTGGGAATAATGAGGGGATTCCTTGGATTCCTTGTGGGAATAATGAGGAGATTCCTTGCGGGAATGAGGGGATTCCTCATGGGAATGAGGGGATTCCCCCCAGGAATGAGGGGATTCCTTGTGGGAATGAGGGGATTCCTTGTGGGAATAATGAGGAGATTCCTTGTGGAATGAGGGGATTCCTTGGATTCCTTGTGGGAATGAGGGGATTTCCTGTGGGAATGAGGGCATTCCTTGTGGGAATGCCAGGATTCCGTGTGGGATTGAGGGATTCCTTGTGGGAATGCCGGGATTCCTTGTGGAACGAGGGATTCCTTGTGGGAACGAGGGGATTCCTTGTGGGAATAATGAGGGGATTCCTTGTGGAAGAGGGGACTCCGTGTGGGAACGAGGGCATTCCTTGTGGGAATGAGGGGATTCCTTGTGGGAATAATGAGGGGATTCCTTGTGGGAATGAGGGGATTCCGTGTGGGAATAATGAGGGGATTCCTTGTGGGAACGAGGGGATTCCGTGTGGGAACGAGGGCATTCCTTGTGGGAATGAGGGGATTCCGTGTGGGAACGAGGGGATTCCTTGTGGGAATAATGAGGGGATTCCTTATGGGAACAAGGGGATTCCTTGTGGGAACGAGGGGATTCCTTGTGGGAATAATGAGGGGATTCCTTGTGGGAACGAGGGGATTCCTTGTGGGAATGAGGGGATTCCTTGCGGGAATGAGGGGATTCCTTGTGGGAATGAGGGGATTCCTTGTGGGAATGAGGGGATTCCTTGGATTCCTTGTGGGAATGAGGGGATCCCGCTGATCCCGGCGTTTTCCCCAGGGGACAACGTGATCTGCGGCAGCTACGACAGCAAGCTGGCCTGGTTTGACCTGGACCTGTCCACGCGGCCCTACCGCCTGCTGAGGTGACTCCCGCTGCCCATCCCCTTTTCCCAGCGCTCATTCCCATTTTCCCGGGCTCTAATTCCCGCTTTTCCCAGTGTTTTATCCTGTTGCTGATCGCCGTGTTTTCCCGGCTCTAATTCCCGTTTTTCCCGGTGCTAATTCCCATTTTCCCCATTGTTTTTCCCATTGCTGATTCCTGGTTTCCCGGTGTCTATCCCGGTGTTTCTCCCGGTGTTTTTCCTGGTGCTGATTCCCCTCTTTCCTGGCTCTAATTCCTGTTTTACCCGGTGTCAATCCCGGTGTTTTTCATGGTGCTGATTCCCGATTCTCCTGGTGCTGATTCCGGTTTTTCCTGGTGTTTACCCTGGCACTAATTCCCATTTTTCCCGGTGTTCTATCCCTTTGCTGATTCCCATTTTTCCCAGCTCTGCTTCCTGTTTTTCCTGGTGTTTATCCCAGTGTTTATCCTGGTGGTGATTCCGATTTTTCCTGGTGTTTTTCCCGGTGCTGATTCCCATTTTTCCCATTGTTTTTCCCGTTATGTTCCCTGTTCTGATTCCCATTTTCCGTGTTCTGATTCCCATTTTCCCTGTTGTTTTCCCCGCTCCGATTCCCGCTTTTCCCATTGCCAATTCCCACTTTCCCATTGTTTTCCTGTTGCCAATCCCCGCGTTTCCCTGTTCTGATTCCTGTTTTTCGCAGTTCTTATTCCCATTTTCCCGTTGTTTTTCCCAGCGGGAATTCCCATTTTTCCCAGTGCTAATTCCCAGTATTTTTCCCGTTATTTTTCCCGCTCTGATTCCCGTTTTTCCCATTGCCAATTCCCACTTTCCCATTGTTTTCCTGTTGCCAATCCCCGCGTTTCCCTGTTCTGATTCCTGCTTTTGGCAGTTCTGATTCCCATTTTCCCGTTGTTTTTCCCAGCGGGAATTCCCATTTTTCCCGGTGCTAATTCCCGTTATTTTTCCCGTTCCGATTCCCGTTTTTCCCATTGCCAATTCCCACTTTCCCGTTGTTTTCCTGTTGCCGATCCCCGCGTTTCCCTGTTCTGATTCCTGTTTTTTGCAGTTCCGATTCCCATTTTCCCGTTGTTTTTCCCAGCGGGAATTCCCATTTTTCCCGGTGCTAATTCCCGTTATTTTTCCCATTGTTTTTCCAGGCACCACGGCCGCGCCGTGCGCTCGGTGGCGTTCCACCGCCGCTACCCCCTGTTCGCCTCCGGCTCCGACGACGGCTCCGTCATCGTCTGCCACGGAATGGTCTACAAGTGCGGATCTGCGGGATTGGCTTGGGGGATTCACCGGGAATTGTCACGGGATTTATGGGATTTGTTTGGGGGATTCACCGGGAATTGTCATGGGATTTATGGGATTTGTTTGTGGGATTCACCGGGAATTGTCGTGGGATTTATGGGATTAGTTTGTGGGATTTGTGGGATTCACTTGTGGGATTCACCGGGAATTGTCATGGGATTTACAGGATTTGTTTGTGGGATTCACCAGGAATTGTTATGGGATTTACGGGATTTACTTAGGGATTCACCGGGAATTGTCATGGGATTTGTGGGATTTATTTAGAGGATTTATGGGAATTGTCACGGGATTTACGGGATTTATTTGGGGGATTTATGGGATTCACTTGTGGGATTCACCGGGAATTGTCATGGGATTTAATTAGGGGATTTATGGGATTTGTTTGTGGGATTCACCAGGAATTGCCATAGGATATATGGGATTTATTTGGGGGATTTATGGGATTTACTTAGGGGATTCACCGGGAATTGTCACGGGATTTATGGGATTTATTTAGGGGATTTGTGGGATTTGTTTGTGGGATTCACCGGGAATTGTCATGGGATTTATGGGATTTAATTAGGGGATTTACGGGATTTGTCTCTGGGATTTACGGGATTTATTTAGGGGATTTGTGGGATTTGTTTGTGGGATTCACCAGGAATTGTCATGGGATTTGTCTGTGGGATTTGTCTGTGGGATTTACGGGATTTGTCTGTGGGATTTGTGGGATTCACTTGTGGGATTCACCGGGAATTGTCACGGGATTTATGGGATTTAATTAGGGGATTTGTGGGATTTGTTTGTGGGAATCACTGGGAATTGTCGTGGGATTTACAGGATTGGTTTGGGGGATTTGTTTGTGGGATGCACTTGTGGGGTTCACCGGGAATTGTCATGGGATTTGCGGGATTTATTTAGGGGATTTGTGGGATTTGTTTGTGGGATTCACCGGGAATTGTCATGGGATTTATGGGATTTATTTAGGGGATTTACGGGAATTGTCATGGCATTTACGGGATTTAATTAGAGGATTTGTGGGATTTGTTTGGGGGATTTGTGGGAATTGTTTGTGGGATTCACCAGTAATTGCCAAGGGATTTATGGGATTTATTTAGGGGATTTGTGAATTTATTTGTGGGATTTATTGATGGGATTTATGGATTTATTCAGTGGATTTATGGGATTTTTTAATGGGATTTGTTTGTGGGGTTTTATGGGATTTATCAGTGGGATTTGTGAGAATTCCTGTTCCCAGTGTCAGAATTCCCATTCCCAGTGTCAGAATTCCCATTCCCAGTGTCAGAATTCCCATTCCCAGTGTCAGAATTCCCATTCCCAGTGTGAGAATTCCCATTCCCACTGTGAGAATTCCCATTCCCACTGTCAGAATTCCCATTCCCACTGTCAGAATTCCCATTCCCAGTGTCAGAATTCCCATTCCCAGTGTGAGAATTCCCATTCCCAGTGTGAGAATTCCCATCCCCAGTGTGAGAATTCCCATTCCCAGTGTCAGAATTCCCATTCCCAGTGTGAGAATTCCCATTCCCAGTGTCAGAATTCCCATTCCCAGTGTGAGAATTCCCATTCCCAGTGTCAGAATTCCCATTCCCAGTGTGAGAATTCCCATTCCCAGTGTCAGAATTCCCATTCCCACTGTCAGAATTCCCATTCCCACTGTCAGAATTCCCATTCCCAGTGTCAGAATTCCCATTCCCAGTGTCAGAATTCCCATCCCCATTGTCAGAATTCCCATTCCCAGTGTGAGAATTCCCATTCCCAGTGTGAGAATTCCTGTTCCCAGTGTCAGAATTCCCATTCCCACTGTGTGAATTCCCATTCCCGGTGTCAGAATTCCCATTCCCAGTGTGAGAATTCCCATTCCCACTGTCAGAATTCCCATTCCCACTGTCAGCATTCCCATTCCCACTGTCAGAATTCCCATTCCCAGTGTCAGAATTCCCATTCCCACTGTCAGCATTCCCATTCCCGGTGTTTTTCCCCCCTGTCCCAGTGACCTGCTGCAGAACGCGCTGCTGGTGCCGCTCAAGGTGCTCAAGGGCCACGCGCCCACCCTGGACCTCGGCGTGCTCGACGTCGCCTTCCACCCCCAGCAGCCCTGGATCTTCTCCGCTGGGGCCGATGGGACCGTCAGGCTCTACACCTGATCCAACGGGATCCATGGGATCCACCTGGATCCACCAGGGTTCCAGTGAGATCCTCAGGGATCCGCCTGGATCCACCCCCAGCAGCCCTGGATCTTCTCCGCTGGGGCCGATGGGACCGTCAGGCTCTACACCTGATCCAACGGGATCCACCTGGATCTACCCAGATCCATGGGATTCCAGTGGGATCCACCCCCAGCAGCCCTGGATCTTCTCCGCTGGGGCTGATGGAACCGTCAGGCTCTACACCTGATCCAACGGGATCCACTGGGATCCACCCAGATCCACCAGGGTTCCAGTGAGATCCTCAGGGATCCGCCTGGATCCACCCCCAGCAGCCCTGGCTCTTCTCCTCGGACACCCTGATCCGATGGGATCCCCTGGGATCCAGCAGGATCCCATTGGATCCCTGGCTCTTCTCCAGCGGCACTGTGTGTCTCTCCAGCTGCCCTTCCCACGGGGATCCACAGGGATCCACCCGGATCCAGCGGGATCTGCTGCTTTCATAATTTACCGTGCTCAATAAAGGCTTTTTTTGGATATGATCCCGGAGATCTTCATGTGCTGAATTCCCGATATTCCCATCCCCACATGTTCATCCCACATTCTCCACACCCGACCTTCCCACAAGGATCCGGTGGGCTCCGCCTGGATCCAACCGGATCCATCGGGATCTGCTGCCTTTGGAATTCCCAGCACTCAATAAAGGCTTTTTTTGGATACAGTTCCAGGCTCTCTGTGTCCTGAATTCCGCTGTGTTCCCATTCCCACATTTCCAAATATCCCCAATCCCAATCCCATCCCCACATTCCCTACTTGTAGCACTCCCAGGATCCGCCACTATCAGAATTCCCGTTCCCAGTACTGAATAAATCTTTTTTTGGGATACAGTTCCAGGATCTTCATGCCCTGAATTCCCAATATTCCCATCCCCACATTCCCTACACCTGACATTCCCAACAGGATCCACTGGAACCTGCCTCCATTGGAATTCCCGTTCCCAGTACTGAATAAAGGTTTTTTTGGGATACAATTCCAGGCTCTTTGTGTCCTGAATTCCCCAATGTTCCCATTCCCACATCCCTCAGTGTCCCCACTCCCATCCCAATTCCCACATTCCCGAGGATCCCAATCCCACCCCCACATTCCCTACACGTAGGGATCCCCCTGGGATCCACCAGGATCAGAATTCCCAGGGCTTAGTAAAGGATTTTTTGGGATACAATTCCAGGCTCTTTGTGCCCTGAATTCCCCAATGTTCCCATTCCCACATTCCCCCTGGGTGTCCCCAGTCCCATCCCCACATTCCCCACACCACGGAATTCCAATGGGATCCACCTGGATCTACCAGGATCAGAATTCCCACTGCTCTGTAAAGGATTTTTTGGGATACAGCTCCAGGATCTTCATGCCCTGAATTCCCAATATTCCCATCCCCACATTCCCTACACCTGACATTCCCAACAGGATCCACTGGGATCCGCCACCATTGGAAATCCCATTCCCAAGGCTCAGGAAAGGCTTTTTTGGGATACAGTTCCAGGATCTTTGTGCCCTGAATTCCCAATATTCCCATCCCCACATTCCCCACACCTGACATTCCCAACAGGATCCACTGGGACCTGCCACCATTGGAATTCCCATTCCCAAGGCTCAGTAAAGGCTTTTTTGGGATACAATTCCAGGCTCTTTGTGCCCTGAATTCCCCAATGTTCCCATTCCCACATCCCTCAATGTCCCCACTCCCATCCCCACATTCCCCACACCACGGAAATCCAATGGGATCCACCTGGATCTACCACAATTGGAATTCCCACTGCTCTGTAAAGGATTTTTTGGGATACAGTTCCAGGATCTTTGTGCCCTGAATTCCCAATATTCCCATCCCCACATTCCCTACACCTGACATTCCCAACAGGATCCACTGGGACCTGCCACCATTGGAATTCCCATTCCCAAGGCTCATGAAAGGATTTTTTGGGATACAATTCCAGGCTCTTCATGCCCTGAATTCCCCAATATTCCCATTCCCACATCCCTCAATGTCCCCAATCCCATCCCAATTCCCACATTCCCGAGGATCCCAATCCCAACCCCACATTCCCTACATGTAGGGATCCACCAGGATCAGAATTCCCAGGGCTCATGGGAGGATTTTTTGGGATACAATTCCAGACTCTCTGTGCCCTGAATTCCCCAATGTTCCCATTCCCACATCCCCTGGGTGTCCCCAGTCCCATCCCCGCATTCCCAAATATCCCCATCCCAATCCCACCCCCACATTCCCAACACGTAGAATTCCCAGGATCCACTGGAATCATGAAAGGCTTTTTTTGCATGGAATGGGATCTGGGATAGGATTTGGAATAGGACCTGGGATGGGATTTGGGACAGGATCTGGAGCAGGATCCCAATGGAAAAGCTGGAAGTGACCAGAACAGAGGATGAGATTCCCTGGATCTGATTTATCTCAGGAAAAGAAGTCAGGGAATGGAGCAGGACCTGGAACAGGACTTGGAACAGGATCTGGAATGGGACCTGGAAAAGGGTTTGGAATAGGATCTGGAAAAGGATCCAGAATTGACGTGGAATTGGGTCTGGAATGGGATCTGGAATAGGATTTTGAATGGGACTTGGAAAAGGATCTGGAATGGGATCTGGGGTAGGATCTGGAATTGGATTTGGAATTTGGTCTGGGAAAGGATCTGGGATAAGAAATAGAATGAGATCTGGAAAAGGATCTGGAATGGGATCTGGGACAGGACCTGGAATGGGAACTGGAACAGGATGTGGAATTGGGTCTGGAATGGGATGTGGGATAGGATCTGGAATGGGACCAAGAATTGGGCCTGGAAAATCATCTGGAATAGGAGCTGGAATGGGATCTGGGAAAGGATCTGGAATGGAATTTGGAATAGGAACTGGAATGGGATCTGAAATAGGATCTGGGACAGGACCTGGAATGGGATCTGGAATGGGACCTGGAATGGGATCGGGAATAGGATCTGGGACAGGACCTGGAATGGGATCTGGGAAAGGATCTGGAATGGGATCTGGAATGGGACCTGGAAAAGGATCTCTGAAATAGGATCTGGGACAGGACCTGGAATGGGATCTGGAATGGGATCTGGAAAAGGATCTAGGATGGGATCTGGAATAGGATCTGGAATGAGACCTGGAAAAGGATCTCTGATAGGACCTGGAACGGGATCGGGAAAAGGACCTGGAATAGGAACTGGATTGGGATGTGGAACAGGACTTGGAAGGAGACCTGGAATGGGATCTGGAATGGGACCTGGAATGGGACATGGAATGGGATCTGGAACTGGGTCCAGAAAGGGATCTGGAATTGGGTCTGGAACAGAACCTGGAATGGGATCTGGAATGGGATCGGGAATAGGATCGGGAATAGGATCTGGGACAGGACCTGGAATGGGATCTGGGAAAGGATCTGGAATGGGATTTGGAATGTGATATGGAGTAGGAACTGGGATGGGACCTGAAATAGGATGTGGGACAGGACCTGAAATAGGATCTGGAATGAGACCTGGAATGGGATCTCTGATAGGACCTGGAACGGGATCGGGAAAAGGACCTGGAATAGGAACGGGATTGGGATGTGGAACAGGACTTGGAAGGAGACCTGGAATGGGACCTGGAATGGGACCTGGAATGGGATCTGGGATGGGACCTGGAATGGGATCTGGGATAGGATCTGGAACTGGGTCCAGAAAAGGATCTGGAATTGGGTCTGGAACAGAACCTGGAATGGGACCTGGAATGGGACATGGAATGGGATCTGGGATGGGATCTGGGATGGGATCTGGGATAGGATCGGGAATAGGATCTGGGACAGGATCTGGAAAAGGATTTGGAATAGATCTGAAATAGGATCTGGAATGGGATCTGGAATAGGAATGGGATGTGGAATAGGGCTTGTAAGAAGACCTGGAATGGGATCTGGAATGGGAACTGAGATGGGAATCTGGAATGGGATCTGGGTTAGGATCTGGAATAGGATTTGGAAAAGGATTTGGAATAGGATCTGGGATGGGAATTGGGATTGGGGTCTGGAATGGGATCCGGGCCAGGATCCCACAGGCAAGGCCGGAGGTGGGACAGGAACGGGGCAGGACCAGCCGGAAATTCCAGGGTTTTCCCTGCGGATGAGAGGCCGGGAGGAGCCCCGGGATCGTCCCCATGGAGACACCGCTGGGGTCCCCAACCCCCACCCCCAGATCCGGAGCAATCCCAAAATTCCAGAGGGACAAAATTCGGGAGCCAAAAGCTTTATTTAAAAACAGGTCTCTGTACAGGGGGAAAGAATTCCAGGTGGGAATTTCGGGAATTGGATCCCATTATCCACCCGGAAAGCAGCAGAGAGGGATGGGGGCGGAAGGCTGGGAATGGATCCCATCCCAAATTCCCTTTTCCCACTTTTTTTGTCCCCGAGGATGGAGGTGATGGAAGACTTTTCCCATGGATTGGGATCCCCTGGGGTATTGCTGAGCGGAGCCGGGAATTCCCGGGAATTTTGGGAATTCTGGGATTCAGAGGAGGCAGATGAGGCATCCCAGGGTCTCGGAGCTGAGAATTACCGGGAATTCCGGGATTCAGAGGAGGCAGATGAGGAGTCCCAGGGTCTCAGAGCAGGGAATTCCTGGGAATTTTTGGGAATTCCGGGATTCAGAGGAGGTGTCCCAGGGTCTTGGAGCCAGGAATTCCCAGGAATTCCGGGATTCAGAGGAGGCAGATGAGGAGTCCCAGGGTCTCGGAGCACGGAATTCCTGGGAATTTTGGGAATTTTGGGAATTTCAGGATTCAAAGGAGGCGGACAAGGCGTCCCAGGGTTTCGGCCACCTTGACCCTCACGGCTGGAACCGGATCCTTGAGCAGCAGCTGCAGGGCTGGAACGGCACAGACCGGATTGGGATTGGGATCGGGATTGGGATTGGGATTGGATTGGGATTGGGATGGGATTGGGATTGGGATTGGGATTGGGATTGGGATTGGATTGGGATTGGGATTGGATTGGGATCAGGATTGGGATTGGATTGGGATTGGGATCGGGATTGGGATTGGATTGGGATTGGATTGGGATTGGGATTGGGATTGGATTGGGATTGGGACTGGGATTGGATTGGGATTGGGATCAGGATTGGGATTGGGATTGGATTGGGATTGGGATTGGATTGGGATTGGATTGGGATCAGGATTGGGATTGGATTGGGATTGGGATTGGATTGGGATCAGGATTGGATTGGATTGGATTGGGATTGGAATGGGATTGGGATGGCATTGGGATTGGAGTTGGGATCGGGATTGGATTGGATTGGGATTGGATTGGGATTGGATTGGGTTGGGATTGGATTGGATTGGATTGGGATTGGATTGGGATTGGATTGGGATTGGATTGGATTGGGATTGGGATCGGGACTTGATTTGGATTGGGATTGGGATCGGGATTGGGACTGGATTGGGATTGGGATCGGGATTGGATTTGGATTGGGATTGGATTGGGATCGGAATTGGGATTGGATTGGGATTGGATTGGGACTGGATTGGGATTGGATTGGGATTGAGATCGGGATTGGAATTGGGATCGGGATTAGGATTGGGATTGGGATTGGGATTGGGATCAGGATTGGGATTGGATTGGGATCGGGACTGGGATTGGATTGGGATCAGGATTGGATTGGGATTGGGATTTGGATCGGGATTGGGATTTGGATCGGGATTGGGATTGGGATTGGATTGGGATTGGATTGGGATCAGGATTGGGATTGGGATCGGGATTGGGATCAGGATTGGGATTGGGATTGGATTGGGATTGGAATTGGGATCAGGATTGGGATTGGATCGGGATTGGGATCGGGATTGGATTGGGATTGGATTGGATGTGGATCGGGATTGGGATTGGGATCAGGATCAAGGTCAGGATTGGGATCAGGCTCAGGATTTGGATTGGGATCAGAATTGGGAGTCAGGATTGGGATCAGCATCTCTGGATTAGGATTGGGATTGGGATTAGGATTGGGGTCAGGGTCAGGATCAAGATCAGGATTGGGATTGGATTGGGATCAGAATCGGGATCGGGATTAGGAGGATCAGGATCAGGATTGGGGTCAGGATCAGGATTGGGATTGGGATTGGAGTCAGCATCAGAATCAGGATTGGGATTAGGATCAGGATTGGGGTCAAGATTGGGATCAGGATTTGGATTGGGATTGGGGTCAGGACTGGGATCAGGATCTCTGGATTAGGATTAGGATTGTGATTGGGGTCGGGATTAGAATTGGGGTCAGGATCAGGATCAGGATTGGAGTCAGGATTAGTACTGGGATCAGGACTGGGATCAGGATTGGAGTCAGGATTAGGATTGGGATCAGGACTGGGATCAGGATTGGAGTCAGGGTCAGAACCAGAATTGGGATCGGGATCAGGATCAGGAGGATTGAGACTGGGATCAGGATTGGGGTCAGGATTTGGATCAGGACCAGGATTGGGATTGGGATTGGAGTCAGCATCAGAATCAGGATTGGGATTGGGATCAGAATTGGGGTCAGGATTGGGATCAGGATTTGGATTGGGATTGGGATGGGGATTGAGATTTGGATTGGGATTGGAGTCAGGACTGGGATCAGGATCTCTGGATTAGGATTAGGATTGGGATCAGGATTAGAATTGGGGTCAGGGTCAGGATCAGGATTGGGATCGGGATTGGGATCGGGATTGGGATCCGGATCAAGATTGGGATTGGGATCGAGATCAGGATCAGGGCTGGGATTGGGACCAGAATTGGGGTCAGGATTAGAATTGGGGTCAGGATCAGGATTGGGATCGGGATTGGGACCAGAATTGGGATCAGGATCAGGATTGGGATCAGGATTGGGATTGGGATCAGAATTTGGGTCAGGACCAGCACTGGGATTGGGATTGGAGTCAGGATCAGAATTGGGGTCAGGATCAGGATCAGAACTGGGATTGGGATCAGGATCCAGAATTGGGGTCAGGGTTGGAGTCAGAATCAGGATCAGGATCGGGATTGGGATCGAGATCGGGATCAGGGCTGGGATTGGGACCAGAATTGGGATTGGGATTGGGATCAGGATCTCAGGATTGGGATCGGGATTGGATTGGATTGGATTGGGATTGGGATTGGGATTGGGTTGGGTTGGGATTGGGATCTCAGGATCAGGATCTCAGAATTGGGATCAGGATCAGGATCAGGATCTCAGGATCGGGATTGGGATCAGAATTTGGTCAGGATTGGGATCAGGACCAGCACTGGGATTGGGATTGGAGTCAGGATCAGAATTGGGATTGGGATTGGGATCGGATCAGAATTGGGGTCAGGATCAGGATCGGGATCGGGATCAGGATCAGGATCAAGATCGGGATTGGGATCGAGATCGGGATCAGGGCTGGGATTGGGACCAGAATTGGGATTGGGATCAGGATCAGGATCGGGATTGGGATTGGGATTGGGATCAGGATTGGGATCGGGATTGGGATTGGATGGGATTGGGATCGGGATTGGGATTGGATTGGATTGGGATTGGGATTGGGAATGGATCAGGATTGGATTTGGATTGGGATTGGATTTGGATTGGATCAGGATTGGATTTGGATTGGATTTGGATTGGATTGGGATCAGGATTGGGATCAGGATCAGGATTGGATTCATTGGATTGTGACGATCCCAAAAGATTAAAATTGAAAGTTTGGGATGATGCCAAAACCCCTAAAATTAAAAGGAAAGGCTCCGGATGATCCCAAAAAATTAACAGCAAAAGCCTGGGATGATTAAAAAAAAAATTTAAATGTTTGGGATGATGCCAAAAACCCCTAAAATTAAAAGGAAAGGCTCTGGATGATCCCTAAAAAATTAAAAGTTTGGGATGATCCTAAAAAATTAAAATTAAATGCTTGGGATGATCCCAAATCCCCTAAAATTAAAAGGAACGGCTCTGGATGAAATCCCCCCAAAAAATTTCAAAATTAAAAGTTGGAGATTATCCCAAAAAATTAAAAGTTTGGGATGATCCTAAAAAATTAAAATTAAATGTTTGGGATGATGCCAAAAACCCTAGAATTAAAATGGAAGCTTCGGGATGCTCCCAAAATATTAAATTTTGGGATGATCCCAAAAAGCCGAAAATAAAAATGAAAAGTTCAGGATGATCCCAAAAAAAATTAAAGCAGAGGCTTAGGATGATCCCAAAAAATTAAAAGGAAAAGCCTGGGATGATCCCAAAAATTTAAAATTAAATGTTTGGGATGATCCCAAAAAACCCCGAAAATTAAAAGTAAAAGCTTGGGATGATCCCAAAATATTAAAATTAAATGTTTGTGATGATCCCAAAAAACTCTAAAATTAAAAGGAAAGGCTCTGGATGATCCCAAAAAAAAAAAAAATTAAAAATAAAAGCTTGGGATGATCCCAAAAATAATTTAAAGGAAATGTTTGGAATTATCCCAAAAAATTAAAATTAAATGTTTGGGATGATCCCAAAAACCCCTAAAATTGAAATGAAAAGTTCTGGGTGGTCCCAAAAAAAATAATTAAAAAGAAAAGCTTGGGATGATCCCAAAAAAATTAAAATTAAATGGTTTTTTTCCAAGTTTTTTTTCCCTTGTTTATCCCAAATTTTTTGGGATCGGAGCCCCCCCGGGGATCCCCAAAAATTCCCGGAATTCCGGGCGGATTCCTCCTCCCCCCTTTTCTCCCGGAAGGGCCCTGGGAGCCGACAGAAAATGGAATTTTTCCCTTTTTTAGAGTTTTTTGCGGCCGCCTTGGAAAGGTCGGGAATTTTCCGGGCTCGGCTCCACGGGATGAGCTCAGAGCCGAGAGAGAGGGGAAAAAATCCCCAAAATCCAGAAAAGTGAGGTCATCCCAAACCGGCAGCCAAAAAGGCCCTTCCTGACAGGATTTCTGCTTCCCAAAAAAATTGGATTTTTTTCCCTAAAAATTGGGGGGATTTTTCCCTAAAAATGGGATTTTTTTCCCCTAAATATGTGATTTTTTTCTCCCTAAAAATAGGAAATATTTTTCCTAAAAATTAAGGATTTTTTCCCCCTAAAGATGGGAAATATTTTTCCTAAAAAATAGGGATTTTTTTCCCCCTAAAAATGAAGATTTCGGCCTAAAAAATGGGATTTTTTTCCCTAAATATGGGATTTTTTTCCCCTAAAAATGGGAAATATTATTCCTAAAAATTAGGGATTTTTTCCCTAAAAATAGGAATTTTTTTCCCCTAAAAATGGGAAATATTTTTTCTAAAAATTAGGGATTTTTTCCCCCTAAAAATGGGAAATATTTTTTCTAAAAATTAGGGATTTTTTTCCCCTAAAAATGGGAAATATTTTTCCTAAAAAATAGGGATTTTTTCCCCCTAAAAATGGGATTTTTCCCCCTAAAAATGAGGATTTCGGCCTGAAAAATGGGATTTTTTTCCCCTAAATATGGGATTTTTTTCCCCCTAAAAATGGGAAATATTTTTCCTAAAAATTAGGGATTTTTTCCCCTAAAAATGGGATTTTTCCCCCTAAAAATGGGAAATATTTTTCCTAAAAATTAGGGATTTTTTCCCCTAAAAATGGGATTTTTTTCCCCCTAAAAATGGGATTTTTCCCCCTAAAAATGAGGATTTCGGCCTGAAAAATGGGATTTTTTCCCCTAAAAATGGGATTTTTTTCCCCTAAAAATGGGAAATATTTTTCCTAAAAATTAGGGATTTTTTTCCCCTAAAAATGGGATATTTTTTTCCCCTAAAAATGAGATTTTTCTCCCTAAAAATGAGGGACTTTGGCCTGAAAATTGGGATTTTTTTCCCCCTAAAAATGAGGTATTTTAACCTGGAAAATGGAATTTTTTTCACCCAAAAATGAGGAATATTAGCCTGAAAAATGGGATTTTTTTTGTCCCTAAAAATGGGATTTTTTCCCCCTAAAAATGAGATTTTTCTCCCTAAAAATGAGGGACTTTTGCCTGAAAATTGGGATTTTTTTCCCCCTAAAAATGAGGTATTTTAACCTGGAAAATGGAATTTTTTTCACCCAAAAATGAGGAATATTAGCCTGAAAAATGGGATTATTTCCCCTAAAAATGAGGATTTTTTTCCCCTAAAAATTGGAATTTTTTACCCCTAAAAATGGGAAATATTTTTCCTAAAAAATAGGGATTTTTTCCCCTAAAAATGGGATTTTTTTTCCCCTAAAAATGGGATTTTTCCCCCTAAAAATGAGGATTTCGGCCTGAAAAATGGGATTTTTTTCCCCTAAATATGGGATTTTTTTCCCCTAAAAATTAGGGATTTTTTCCCCTAAAAATGGGAGTTTTTTCCCCTAAAAATGGGAAATATTTTTCCTAAAAATTAGGGATTTTTTTCCCCTAAAAATGGGATTTTTCCCCCTAAAAATGAGGATTTCTGCCTGAAAAATGGGATATTTTTCCCCTAAAAATGGAAAATATTTTTCCCAAAGCCGGGCAGCCAAAAAGGCCCTTCCCGAGAGGATTTCTTCTTCCCCAAAAAATCGGATTTTTTTCCATAAAAATTGGGGGGATTTTTCCCTAAAAATGGGATTTTTTCCCCCTAAAAATGGAAAATAATTTTCCCAAAAATTAGGGATTTTTTCCCCTAAAAATGGGATTTTTTTTCCCCTAAAAATGAGGATTTCCGTCTGAAAAACAGGAATTTTTTTTCCCCCTAAAAATGGGAAATATTTTTCCTAAAAATTGGGGGGATTTTTCCCTAAAAATGGGATTTTTTTCCCCTAAAAATGGGAAATATTTTTCCTAAAAATTGGGGGGATTTTTCCCTAAAAATGGGGAATATTTTTTCCTAAAAATTAGGGATTTTTTTCCCTAAAAATGGGATATTTTTCCCCTAAAAATGGAAAATATTTTTCCCAAACTGGGCAGCCAAAAAGGCCCTTCCTGAGAGGATTTCTTCTTCCCCAAAAAATCGGATTTTTTTCCCTAAAAACTGGGGGGATTTTTCCCTAAAAATGGGGTTTATTCCCCTAAAAATGGGAAATATTTTTCCTAAAAATTAGGGATTTTTTCCCTTAAACATGGGATTTTTTTCCCCTAAAAATGGGATTTTTTCCCCTAAAAATGGGAAATTTTTTTCCCCTAAAAATGAGGATTTCTGCCTGAAAAATGGCAATTTTTTTCCCCTAAAAATGGGAATTTTTTTTCCCCTAAAAATGAGGATTTCGGCCTGAAAAATGGAATTATTTTTCCCACCAATAATGGGATTTTTCTCCCTAAAAAGGAGGAATTTTGGCCTGGAAAATGGGATTTTTTCCCCTAAAAGTGGGAAATTTTTCTCGTTAAGAATGAGCAATTTTGGCCTGAAAAATGGGATTTTTTTTCCACCTAAACATGGGATTTTTTCTCCCTAAAAAGGAGGAATTTTGGCCTGAAAAATGGGATTTTTTTCCCCCTAAACAAGGGGTTTTACTCCCTAAAAATGAGGAATTTTGACCTGAAAAATGGGATTTTTTCCCCTAAAAAATGAAGATTTTTTCACCTGAAAATGGGAATTTTTGCCTAAAAATGGGATTTTTCTCCCTATAAAAATGGGAAAATTTCATGTGAAAAATGGGAATTTTTTTTCCCTCTAAAACCAGGATTTGTTTGGCCTAAAAAATGGGAATTTTTTTTCCCTAAAAATGAAGAATTTTGACTGAAAAATGGCATTTTTTCCCCTTAAAATGGGAATTTTTTTCCCAAAAAATGGGATTTTTTCCTCTAAAAATGGGAATTTTTTCTCGCTAAGAATGAGGAATTTTGGCCTGAAAAATGGAATTATTTTTTCCACCAATAATGGGATTTTTCTCCCTAAAAATGAGGGATTTGGGCCTAAAAAAAATGGGATTTCTTCCCTAAAAATGGGATTTTCTTCCCTAAAAATGAGGAATTTCGCCCTAAAAACACAGGATGTTCCCCAAAAACTGAAGTTCAGATCCTACAAAATGTAGATTTTTTTTTTTTCCCTAGAATTTGGAAATTTAGGAATTCAAGAATTCAGGGATTTGAGAATTCGGATATTCAAGGATTTGGGGAATTCAGGAATTTGAGAATTTGGAAATGTGGAAATTTGGAAATTCGGGAGTTCAGGCATTCAGGAATTTGGGAATTTGGAAATGTGGAAATTAGGGGATTTGGAAATTCAGGAATTCAGAGATTTGGGAATTTGGGAATTCAGGAATTCAAGGATTTGGGAATTTGGGAATTCGGGGATTTGGAAATTCAGGAATTCAGAGATTTAGGAATTTGGAACTTCAGGAATTCGGGAATTCAGAGATTTAGGAATTTGGGAATTCAAGGATTTGGGAATTTGGAAATTTTGGGATTCGGGAATTCAGGAATTTGGGAATTTGGAAATGTGGAAATTAGGGGATTTGGAAATTCAGGAATTCAGGAATTCAGAGATTTGGGAATTTGGGAATTCAGGGATTTGGGGATTTGGAAATTCGGAAATTCAGGAATTTGGGAATTTGGGAATTTGGAAATTCAGGAATTCAGAGATTCAGGAATTCGGGAATTCAAGGATTTGGGAATTTGGAAATTTTGGGATTCGGGAATTCCGGAATTTGGGAATTTGGAAATGTGGAAATTAGGGAATTTGGAAATTCAGGAATTCAGGAATTCAGGAATTCAGGGATTTGAGAATTTGGGAATTCAAGGATTTGGGAAATTCAGGAATTCAGGAATTTGGAAATTAGGGGATTTGGAACTTCAGGAATTCGGGAATTCAGAGATTTGGGAATTTGGGAATTCAAGGATTTGGGAATTTGGAAATTTTGGGATTCGGGAATTCAGGAATTTGGGAATTTGGAAATGTGGAAATTAGGGGATTTGGAAATTCAGGAATTCAGGAATTCAGAGATTTGGAAATTTGGGAATTCAAGGATTTGGGAAATTGGAAATTCGGGGATTCAGGAATTTGGGAATTCAGGAATTTGGAAATTCAGAAATTTGGGAATTCAGGAATTCGGGGATTTGGGAATTCAGGAATTTGGGAATGTGGTAATTCAGGGATTCAGGAATTTGTGAATTTGGCGATTTGGAAATCCGGGAATTTGGGAATGTGGAAATTCAGGAATTCAGGAATTTGGGAATTTGGGGATTTGGAAATTCAGGAATATGGCAATGTGGAAATTCAGGAATTCAGGAATTTGGGAATTTGGGGATTTGGAAATTCAGGAATATGGCAATGTGGAAATTCAGGAATTCAGGGATTCTGGGAATTTGGGAATCCAGGAATTTGGGAATTCCCACCCACTCACCGGAAATGAGCTGCTCCAGGTCCACCTGCTGTCCCTGCTCCTCGTCCATGTGGAGCACCAGGAACCCTGGAGGGAATTCCGGGATCAGGGATTGGAATATTCCCAAAAAAACCCCAAACTTACCCCCAAAAAACCCCCCAAAAAAATATCCCAAAACTGAAAAAATGAGCCCCAAAACCCCGCAGGGGCGATGTCACCTCCAGGTGACAAAGGCCACCACTGTGGTGACACCAAGAGGTGACAGGACCTGAGTCCACCTGGGGACAATACTGGGGTCACCAGGGACCCTAAAAACTTCAAAATCACCCCAAAAACCACCCAAAACCAGCCCAAAAACCCCTTGGGGACCTCCAGGGCTGATGCCACCTCCAGGTGACAAAGGCCACCACTGTGGTGACACCAAGAGGTGACAAGACCAGGGTCTGCTTGGAGACAAGATCGGGGTCACCAGAGACCCCAAAACCTCCAAAATTCCCTCAAAAACCATCCAGGATTGTCCAAAACCAGCCCAAACCCCCTTGGGGACCTCCAGGGCCGATGTCACCTCCAGGTGACAAAAGCCACCACTGTGGTGACACCAAGAGGTGACAGGACCTGAGTCCACCTGGGGACAAGACTGGGGTCACCAGGGACCCCAAAACCTTCTGAATTCCCCCAAAAATGACCCAAAACCACCCAGAACCAGCCCAAAAACCCCCTGGGGGACCTCCAGGGCCGATGTCACCTCCAGGTGACAAAAGCCACCACTGTGACCCCAGTAGGTGACAGGACCAGGGACAAGATCAGGGTCACCAGAGACCCCAAAACCTCCAAAATTCCCTCAAAAACCATCCAGGATTGTCCAAAACCAGCCCAAACCCCCTTGGGGACCTCCAGGGCCGATGTCACCTCCAGGTGACAAAAGCCACCACTGTGGTGACACCAAGAGGTGACAAGACTAGGGTCTGCTTGGAGACAAGATCAGGGTCACCAAGGACCCCAAAACCTCAAAAATTCCCTCAAAAACCATCCAGGATTGTCCAAAACAACCAGAACCAGCCCAAAACCCCCTTGGGGACCTCCAGGATTGATGTCACCTCCAGGTGACAAAGGCCACCACTGTGGTGGCACCAAGGGGGGACAGAAATCTGAGTCTACCAGGGGACAAGATTGGGGTCACCAGGGACCCCAAAACCGTAAAAATTCCCTCAAAAACCATCCAGGATCACCCAAAACAACAAAAACCAGCCCAAAAACCCCCTTGGGGACCTCCAGGGGCTGATGTCACCCCTGGTGACAAAGGCCACCACTGTGGTGACACCAAGAGGTGACAGAAACCTGAGTCTACTGGGGACAATACTGGGGTCACCAGGGACCCTAAAAACTTCAAAATCACCCCAAAAACCACCCAAAACCAGCCCAAAAACCCCTTGGGGACCTTCAGGGCTGATGTCACCTCCTGGTGACAAAGGCCACCACTGTGGTGACACCAAGGGGGGACAGAAATCTGAGTCTACCAGGGGACAAGATTGGGGTCACCAGACACCCCAAAACTTTCAGATTTACCCCAAAAATGACCCAAAACCACCCAAAACCAGCCCAAAAACCCCTTGGGGACCTGCAGGACCGATGTCACCTCCAGGTGACAAAAGCCACCACTGAGACCCCAGTAGGTGACAGGACCAGGGACAAGATCGGGGTCACCAGGGACCCCAAAACTTCCAAAATTCCTCAAAAACCATCCAGGATTGTCCAAAACAACCAAAACCAGCCCAAAAACCCCTTGGGGATCTCCAGGATTGATGTCACCTGCAGGTGACAAAAGCCACCACTGTGGTGACACCAAGAGGTGACAGGACCTGAGGCCACCTGGGGACAAGACTGGGGTCATGATGGACCCCAAAACCTTCTGAATTCCCCAAAAATGACCCAAAACCACCCAGAACCAGCTCAAATCCACCTTGGGATCCTCCAGGGCTGATGTCACCTCCTGGTGACAAAAGCCACCACTGTGGTGACACCAAGAGGTGACAAGACCAGGGTCTGCTTGGAAACAAGATTGGGGTCACCAGGGACCCCAAAACCTCCAAAATTCCAGCAAAAAACCATCCAGGATTGTCCAAACCAGCCCAAACCCCCTTGGGGACCTCCAGGGCTGATGTCACCTCCTGGTGACAAAAGCCACCACTGTGGTGACACCAAGAGGTGACAGGACCTGAGTCCACCAAGGGACAATATTGGAATCATGATGGACCCCAAAACCTTCTGAATTCCCCCAAAAATGACCCAAAACCACCCAAAACCAGCCCCAAACCCCCTCGGGGACGCCCAGGGCCGATGTCACCTCCAGGTGACAAAAGCCACCACTGTGGTGACACCAAGGGGGGACAGGACCTGAGTCCACCAGGGGACAAGCCTGGGGTAATGAGGGACCCCAAAACTTTCAGATTTACCCCAGAAATGACCCAAAACCACCCAAAACCAGCCCAAAAACCCCCTGGGGGACCTGCAGGACCGATGCCACCCCTGGTGACAAAGGCCACCACTGTGGTGGCACCAAGAGGTGACAGAACCAGGGACAAGATCAGGGTCACCAGGGACCGCAAAACCGCCAAAATTCCCTCAAAAACCATCCAGGATTGTCCAAAACAACCAAAACCAGCCCAAAGCCACCTTGGGGACCTCCAGGAGCGATGTCACCTCCTGGTGACAAAAGCCACCACTGAGACCCCAGTAGGTGACAGGACCAGGGACAAGTTTGGGTCACCAGGGACCCCAAAACCTCCAAAATTCCCTCAAAAACCATCCAGGATCGTCCAAAACAGCCCAAACCAGCCCAAAAGCCCTCAGGGACCTCCAGGGCTGATGTCACCTCCAGGTGACAAAAGCCACCACTGTGGTGACACCAAGGGGGAACAGGACCTGAGTCCACCAGGGGACAATATTGGGGTCACCAGAGACCCCAAAAACTTCAAAATCACCCCAAAAACCACCCAAAACCAGCCCAAACCCCCTTGGGGATCTCCAGGGCCGATGTCACCTCCAGGTGACAAAAGCCACCACTGTGGTGACACCAAGAGGTGACAGGACCTGAGTCCACCAGGGGACAATATTGGGGTCATGATGGACCCCAAAAACTTCAAAATCACCCCAAAAACCACCCAAAACCAGCCCAAACCCCCTTGGGGACCTCCAGGGCCGATGTCACCTCCAGGTGACAAAAGCCACCACTGAGACCCCAGTAGGTGACAGGACCAGGGACAAGATCGGGGTCACCAGAGACCCCAAAACCTCCAAAATTCCCTCAAAAACCATCCAGGATCACCCAAAACAACCAAAACCAGCCCAAAAACCCCTTGGGGACCTCCAGGATTGATGTCACCTCCTGGTGACAAAAGCCACCACTGTGGTGACACCAAGGGGGGACAGAAATCTGAGTCTTCCTGGGGACAAGATTGGGATCACCAGACAACCCAAAATCTTGTGAATTAGCCCCAAAATGACCCAAAACCACCCAAAACCAGCCCAAACCCCCTGGGGGACCTTCAGGACCGATGCCATCCCTGGTGACAAAGGCCACCACTGTGGTGGCACCAAGGAGAGCAGTGCACCTGGGGACAAGATTGGGGTCACCAGGGACCCCAAAACTTTCAGATTTACCCCAGAAATGACCCAAAACCACCCAAAACCAGCCCAAACCCCCTTGGGGACCTTCAGGGCTGATGTCACCTCCTGGTGACAAAGGCCACCACGGCGGTGTCCCCGTCCCTCACCGGTGAACATGGCCGCCGCCGCCCGCAGCTCCCGCCAGGGGCTCTTGAAGTAGAACAGGTTGGTGGAGATGAGGCGGCTCAGCAGGGAGGGGTGGCTGCGCATCTGCGGGGACACGGGGACATTGGGGACACTGGGGACAGTGGGGACACTGGGGACATTGGGGACATTGGGGACATTGGGGACACTGGGGACATTGGGGACAGTGGGGACATTGGGGATATTGGGGGACATTGGGATATTGGAGACATTGGGGGCAATGGGGACTGAGGAGACATTTGGGACATTGGGGGCATTGGGGACATTGGGGACACTGGGGACACTGGGGACATTGGAGACATTGGGGACATTGGGGACATTGGGGGCAGTGAGGGCATTGGGGACACTGGGGACATTGGGGACACTGGGGACAGTGGGGGCAATGGGGGACATTGGGGACACTGGGGACACTGGGGACGGGGGGGACATTGGGGACATTGGGGACATTGGGGACACTGGGGACACTGGGGGCAGCAGGGACTGTGGGGGCATTAGGGGCCATGGCGACATTGGGGACATTGGGAATGTTGGGGACACTGGGCTCACTGGGGACATTGGGGACAGTGGGGACAGTGAGGATGTTGGGGACATTGGGCCAGTGAGGACAGAGGGGACACTGGGGACACTGGGGGTGTTTGGGGCAATGGGGACACTGGGGACATTGGGGACAGCAGGGTTGCTGAGGACATTGGGGGCAATGGGGATCCTGACGTCACCGGGGACACTGAAGCCATTGGGGGCAATGGGGACATCGGGGACATTGGGGGCTATGGGGACATTGGGGACACTAGGGACATTGGGGGATTTGGGACAGGGGGGATGTTGGGGACACAGAGGACATTGGGGACAGTAGGGGCAATGGGGACAGTGGGGACACTGAGGGGACATTGGGGGCACTGGGGACATTGGGAACATTGGAGCCACTGAGGACATTGGGGACAGTAGGGGCAATGGGGACAGTGGGGACACTGAGGAGACCTTGGGGGCAATGGGGACCTTGGGGGCAATGGGGACACTGGGGGCACAGGGGACATTGGGGACAGTAGGGGCAATGAGACCAGGGGGACACTGGGGACATTGGGGGCAATGGGGATAGAGGAGACGTTGGGGACAGTGGGGACAATGGGGACAATGGGGACACTGAGGGGACATTGGGGGATTGGGGACATTGGGAACAGCATGGACATTGGGGACATTGGGGACATCAGGGGGAATGGGGACATTGGGGACATCAAGGACTTTGGAGACATTGGGGACAGCAGGGACGTTGGGGACATGGGGGACATCAGGGGCAATGAGGACAACAGGGACATCGGGGACATTGGAGACACTGAGGACATTGGGGACATGGGGACATCAGGGACAGAGGGGACATTGAGGGGGCTTGGGGGTATTGGGGACATTGGGGACAATGGGGGATTTTTTGGAATATTGGGAATGTTGGGGATATTGATGATATTGGGGACATTGGGGTCTTGAGGGATTGGGGACATTGGAGACACTTGGGACATTGGGGACATTCCCACAGCACCTCAATGTCCCCACATCCCCATGGTCCAATTCCAATGTCCCAACATCCCAACGTCCCAATGTCCCAAAATCCCAATATCCCAATGTCCCAATGTCCCAATGTCCCAATATCCCAATGTCCCAATGTCCCAATATCCCAATGTCCAATATCCCAACATCCCAATATCCCAATATCCCAATATCCCAATATCCCAATATCCAATATCCCAATGTCCCAACATCCCAATATCCCAATATCCCAATATCCCAATGTCCCAATGTCCCAATGTCCCAATATCCCAATATCCCAATGTCCCAATATCCCAATATCCCAATATCCCAATATCCCAATGTCCCAATGTCCCAATGTCCCAATGTCCCAATGTCCCAATGTCCCAATATCCCAATATCCCAACATCCCAATATCCCAATATCCCAATATCCCAATATCCCATGTCCCAATACCCCAACGTCCCAATATCCAAATATCCCAATGTTTCAATATCCCAACATCCCACATATCCCAATATCCCAACATCCCAACATCCCAACATCCCTATATCCCAATGTCCCAATGTCCCAATGTCCCAATGTCCCAATACCCCAATATCCCAATGTCCCAAATTCCCAATGTCCCAATATCCCAATGTCCCAATGTCCCAATATCCCAAATTCCCAACATCCCAAAATCCCAAAATCCCCGTGATGTCGCACCAGGAACTTGGCGGTGTCGTTGATGAACTCCCCGTAGTGCAGCCCCCACACATCCCAATGTCCCAATATCCCAATGTCCCAATATCCCAATGTCCCAATATCCCAATATCCCAATATCCCAATATCCCAATGTCCCAATATCCCAATGTCCCAATATCCCAATGTCCCAATGTCCCAATGTCCCAATATCCCAATATCCCAATGTCCCAATATCCCAATATCCCAATGTCCCAATATCCCAATATCCCAACATCCCAATATCCCAATATCCCAACATCCCAATATCCCAATATCCCAATGTCCCAATATCCCAATATCCCAATATCCCAATATCCCAATGTCCCAATATCCCAATATCCCAATATCCCAACGTCCCAATATCCCAATATCCCAACATCCCAACGTCCCAAAATCCCAATATCCCAAATTCCCAACATCCCAAATTCCCAAAATCCCGTGATGCGATGTCGCACCAGGAACTTGGCGGCGTCGTTGATGAACTCCCCGTAGTGCAGCCCCCACACATCCCAACATCCCAATATCCCAATGTCCCAAATTCCCAACATCCCAATGTCCTAAATTCCCAATACCCCAAATTCCCAACGTCCCAACATCCCAATATCCCAACATCCCAATATCCCAACATCCCAATACCCCAAATTCCCAAATTCCCAACGCCCTGAATTCCCAAAATCCCGCGTTGCGCTGTCGCACCAGGAACTTGGCGGCGTCGTTGATGAACTCCCCGTAGTGCAGCCCCCGCACATCCCAACATCCCAATATCCCAATATCCCAATGTTTCAATATCCCAATATCCCAACATCCCAATATCCCCATATCCCAATATCCCAAATTCCCAAAATCCCGCTCTGCGATGCCGCACCAGGAACTTGGCGGCGTCGTTGATGAACTCCCCGTAGTGCAGCCCCCACACATCCCAATATCCCAATATCCCAATATCCCAATATCCCAATATCCCAACATCCCAATATCCCAAAATCCCAATGTCCCAATATCCCAATGTCCCAAATTCCCAATATCCCAATATTCCAATGTCCCAATGCTCCAATGTCCCAACATCCCAATGTCCCCAAAGTCCCCAACATCCCAATGTCCCCAAAGTTCCCAACATCCCAATATCCCACTGTCCCAATACCCCAATATCCCAATGTCCCAATATCCCAACATCCCAATATCCCCATATCCCAACATCCCAACATCCCAAAATCCCAATACCCCAAATTCCCCAATTCCCCAATTCCCCAATTCCCAAATTCCCAAAATCCCGCTCTGCGCTGCCGCACCAGGAACTTGGCGGCGTCGTTGATGAACTCCCCGTAGTGCAGCCCCCACACATCCCAATATCCCAACATCCCAATGTCCCAAATTCCCAACATACCAATGTCCCAAATTCCCAATATCCCCATATCCCAACATCCCAATATCCCAAAATCCCAATTCCCCAATTCCCAAAATCCCGCTCTGCGCTGTCGCACCAGGAACTTGGCGGCGTCGTTGATGAACTCCCCGTAGTGGAGCCCGCGCTCTTCCCGCAGGTGATTCCCGAACATTTCCCGGAGCCCCTCGCAGCCCAGGCTGGGCCCGCACATCCTCAGCGCGAACTTGCACGCCTGGAGAGAGAACCGGGAATGCCGGGAATTGGGCACGGGGGGATCCCCGGATCTGCCATCCCGAATCCCCGGGAATTCCGGGAATCCCACCTTGACCACGTCGGGCTGGGGGTCCTGCAGGTGCAGCAGGAGCGTCACGAGCCCGTTGAGGATCTGCTCCGAGAAAACCTCGGAGTCGGCGCGGCTGAAGCGGGACAGGTTCCCGAAGAGGAGGATGGAGCGGTGCCGCAGCTCCGCGTGCTCCTGCGGAAACCGGGAAAACGGGAATGGCGGCGGGAGAATCCCAGAGATCCCGTCCTGGGAACCCCAAATCCCACCCTGGGATCCCACCATTCCCATCCTGTGATCCCAAAATCCCACCCTGGGATCCCACCATTCCCATCCTGTGATGCTGAGATCCCAAACTCTGATCCTAAAATTCCATCCTGTGATCCCACCGTTTCCATTTTGGAATTCACAAATCCCATCCTCTGATCCCGAAATTCCCACTCCTGTGATCCCAAAATCCCATCCTGCGATCCCACCATTCCCACCCCTGGGATCCCAAAATCCCATCCTGCGATCCCAAAATTCCCACCTCTGGGATCCCAAAATCCCATCCTGAGATCCCACCATTCCCATTTTGGAATTCACAAATCCCATCCTCTGATCCCGGAATTCCCACTCCTGTGATCCCAAAATCCCATCCTGCAATCCCAAAATTCCCACTCCTGGGATCCCACCATTCCCACTCCTGTGATCCCAAAATCCCATCCTGTGATCCCAAAATTCCCACCCCTGGGATCCCAAAATTCCATCCTGTGATCCCACCATTTCCACTTTGGAATTCACAAATCCCATCCTCTGATCCCGAAATTCCCACTCCTGTCCTGTGATCCCAAAATCCCACCCTGGGATCCCAAAATGCCATCCTGGGATCCCACCATTCCAATCCTGGAATCCACAAATCCCATACTCTGATCCTAAAATTCCATCCTGTGTTCCCACCGTTTCCATTTTGGAATTCACAAATCCCATCCTCTGATCCCGAAATTCCCACCTCTGGGATCCAAAATCCCATCCTGTGATCCCAAATTCCCACTGCTGTGATCCCAAAATCCCATCCTGCGATCCCAAAATTCCCATCCCTGGGTCCCAGATCCCAATCCTGATTTTAAAACCCACCCTCTGATCCCAAAATCCCCATCCTGGGATCCCAAAATTCCCACCGTGTGGTCCCAAAATGCCCATCCTGCTGTTCCCAGCATTCCCAATCGTGGGATCCCCAAATCCCACCCTGGGATCCCCAATTCCCATCCTGTAATCCCACCATTCCCAATCCTGGTAATCCCATCATTCCCAATCCTGGGATATCCAAATCCCATTTTGTGATCCTGAAATTCCCATCCTGTGATTCCACCATTCCCAATCCTGGAATCCACAAATCCCATTCTCTGATCCTAAAATTCCATCCTGTGATCCCACCGTTTCCACTTTGGAATTCACAAATCCCATCCTCTGATCCCGAAATTCCCACTCCTGTGATCCCAAAATCCCATCCTGCGATCCCAAAATTCCCACCCCTGGGATCCCAAAATCCCATCCTGCGATCCCACCATTCCCATTTTGGGATCCCCAAATCCCCATCCTGAGATCCCACCATTCCCAATCCTGGTAATCCTACCATTCCCATTTTGGAATTCCCAAATCCCACATTCTGATCCCACCATTCCCATCCTGGTAATCCTACCATTCCCATTTTGGGATCCCAAAATCCCATCCTGGGATCCCAAAATCCCCATCCTGATGTTCCCACCATTCCCAGTCCTGGGATCCCCAAATCCCACCTTCTGATCCCAAAATTCCCAATCCAGGGATCCCCAAATCCCATTTTGTGATCCTGGAATTCCCATCCTCTGATCCCACCATTCCCAATCCTGGTAATCCTACCATTCCCAATCCTGGGATCCACAAATCCCACCTTCTGATCCCAAAATTCCCATCCCGGGATCCCCAGATCCCATTCTCTAATCCCACAGATCCCATCCCGGGATCCCCAAATCCCCATCCTGAGATCCCACCATTCCCAATCCTGGGAATCCTACCATTCCCATTTTGGGATCCCAAAATCCCATCCTGAGATCCCACCATTCCCATTGTCCCAAGTACCAGGGGACAATCCCAGAGGGCCAATCCCAATGGGAAAATCCCAATGGGACAATTCCAATGGGCCAATCCCAGTGGGACAATTCCAATGGGACAATTCCAATGGGATGATCCCAATGGGATGATCCCAGTGGGACAATTCCTATAGAACAATTCCTATGGGAAAATCCCAATGCAACAATCCAATGGGACAATTCCAGTGGGACAACTCCAGTGGGAAAATTCCAATGGGCCAATCCCAATGGGATGATCCCAATGGAAAAATCCCAATGGGCCGATCCCAATGGGCCAATCCCAATGGGGCAATCCCAATGGGACAATCCCAGTGGGACAATCCCAGTGGGACAATCCCAGTGGGATAATTCCAATGGGCCGATCCCAATGGGACAATCCCAGTGGGACAATTCCAATGGGAAATTCCCAATGGGATAATCCCAGTGGGACAGTTCCAATGGGAAAATCCCAATGGGCCGATCCCAATGGGAAAATCCCAATGGGCCAATCCCAGTGGGACAATTCCAATGGGACAATTCCAGTGGGACAATTCCAATGGGATGATCCCAATGAGACAATCCCAATGGGAAAATCCCAATGGGGCAATCCCAGTAGGACAGTTCCAATGGGAAAACTCCAGTGGGACAATCCCAATGGGCCAGTCCTGGTGGGACAGTTCCAGTGGGAAATTCCCAATGGGATGATCCCAGTGTGACAGTCCCAATGGGAAAATCCCAGTGGGACAATCCCAGTGGGACAGTTCCAATGGGAAAATCCCAATGGGCCGATCCCAGTGGGACAATCCCAGTGGGACAATCCCAACGGACCAATCCCAAGCACAAAACAGGATCACGGATGAACATCCAGAGGCAGAACTCCGGGACGGGAGATCCCCCCGGGCTGGATCCAGGGCCATTCCCAACGCCGGGAATTTCCCAATGGGATGATCCCAGTGGGACAGTTCCAATGGGAAAATCCCAATGGGACAATCCCAGTGGGACAATTCCAGTGGGACAATTCCAGTGGGAAAATCCCAATGGGATGATCCCAATGGGACAATTCCAGTGGGATAATCCTGGTGGGAAAATTCCAATGGCACAATTCAAATGGGACAATCCCAATGGGACAATCCCAATGGGCCAATCCCAGTGGGAAAATTCCAATGGGGCAATCCCAGCGGACCAATTCCAGTGGGAAAATCCCAGTGAGACAATCCCAGTGGGACAGTTCCAATGGGAAAATCCCAATGGGACAATCCCAGTGGGACAATTCCAGTGGGAAATTCCCAATGGGCCAATCCCAATGGGAAAATTCCAGTGGGACAATCCCAATGGGATGATCCCAGTGGGACAATTCCAGTGGGAAATTCCCAATGGGACAATCCCAGTGGGACAGTTCCAATGGGAAAATCCCAATGGGACAATCCCAGTGGGACAATTCCAGTGGGAAATTCCCAATGGGATGATCCCAGTGGGACAGTTCCAATGGGAAAATCCCAGTGGACCAATCCCAGTGGGACAATTCCAATGGGACAATCCCAGTGGGATAATTCCAATGGGAAAATCCCAATGGGACAATCCCAATGGGAAAATCCCAGTGGGACAATCCCAGTGGGACAATTCCAATGGGACAATCCCAGTGGGATAATTCCAATGGGAAAATCCCAATGGGACAATCCCAATGGGACAATCCCAGTGGGACAGTTCCAATGGAAAAATCCCAATGGGGACAATTCCAATGGGACAATTCCAATGGGACAATCCCAGTGGCATAATCCCAGTGGCATAATTCCCATGGCCGATCCCAATGGGAAAATTCCAGTGGGACAATTCCAATGGGACAATCCCAGTGGGACAGTTCCAGTGGGAAATTCCCAATGGGAAAATCCCAGTGGGATAATTCCAATGGGACAATTCAGTGGGAAATTCCCAATGGGATGATCCCAGTGGGATAATTCCAATGGGAAAATCCCAATGGGACAATTCCAATGGGCCAATCCCAGTGGGATGATCCCAATGGGATGATCCCAGTGGACCAATCCCTGCGGGACAGTTCCAATGGGATGATCCCCGTGGGACAATTCCAATGGGACAATCCCAGCGGGACCAATCCCAGCGGGACAATTCCAATGGACCAATCCCAAGCACAGAACAGGATCACGGATGAACACCCAGAGAAACCCCAGCCCTGGTGTTGAACTGGAGGGAGAACTCCAGGACGGGAGATCCCCCCGGGCTGGCTCCAGGGCCATTCCCAACGCCCGGAATTTCCCAATGGGACAATCCCAATGGGACAATTCCAAAGGGAAAATCCCAATGGGAAAATCCAATGGGACAATCCCAATGGGACAATCCCAATGGAAAAATCCCAATGGGACAATTCCAGTGGGATAATCCTGGTGGGAAAATTCCAATGGCACAATTCAAATGGGACAATTCCAGTGGGACAATTCCAATGGGATGATCTCAATGGAAAAATCCCAATGGGCCAATCCCAATGGAACAATCCCAATGGAAAAATCCCAATGGGGCAATCCCAGTGGGACAATTCCAGTGGGAAAATCCAATGGGGCAATTCCAGTGGGACAATTCCAATGGGACAATCCCAGTGGGACAATTCCAATGGGAAAATCCCAGTGGGACAATTCCAGTGGGAAATTCCCAATGGGATGATCCCAGTGGGATGATCCCAGTGGGACAATTCCAGTGGGAAATTCCCAATGGGACGATCCCAGTGGGCCAATCACCAGTGGGACAGTTCCAATGGGATGATCCCAGTGGGACAATTCCAGTGGGAAATTCCCAATGGGACAGTTCCAATGGGAAAATCCCAGTGGGATAATTCCAATGGGAAAATCCCAATGGGCCGATCCCAATGGGAAAATCCCAATGGGACGATCCCAGTGGGACAGTTCCAATGGGAAAACCCCAGTGGGATAATTCCAATGGGAAAATCCCAATGGGCCGATCCCAGTGATACAATCGCAGTGGGCCAATTCCCAATGGACCAATCCCAAGCACCAAACAGGATCACGGATGAACATCCAGAGGCAGAACTCCGGGACGGGAGATCCCCCCGGGCTGGCTCCAGGGCCATTCCCAACACCAGGAATTTCCCAATGGGATGATCCCAGTGGGACAGTTCCAATGGGAAAATCCCAATGGAAAAATCTCAATGGGAAAATCCCAATGGGACAATTCCAGTGGGGCAATTCCAGTGGGGTGATCCCAATGGGACAATTCCAGTAGGATAATCCTGGTGGAAAAATTCCTATAGAACAATCCCAATGGAAAAATCCCAATGGAAAAATCCCAATGGGGCAATCCCAGTGGGACAATCCCAATGGGATGATCCCAATGGGAAAATTCCAATGGGACAATCCCAATGGGACAATCCCAGTGGGACAATTCCAATGGGAAAATCCCAATGGGCCGATCCCAATGGGAAAATCCCAATGGGACAATCCCAGTGGGATAATCCCAATGGGAAAATCCCAATGGGATAATTCCAATGGGAAAATCCCAATGCGCCGATCCGAATGGGGCAATCCCAGCGGGACAATTCCAGTGGGAAACTCCCAAATGGGACGATCCCAGTGGGTCAACTCCAATGGGAAAATCCCAGCGGGACAATCCCAATGGACCAATCCCAAGCACAAAACAGGATCACGGATGAACATCCAGCAGAAACCCCAGCCCGAGGCAGAAATCCAGGACGGGACATCCCCCCGGGCTGGCTCCAGGGCCATTCCCAACACCGGGAATTTCCCAATGGGATGATCCCAGTGGGACAGTTCCTATGGGAAAATCCCAATGGAAAAATCCCAATGGGAAAATCCCAATGAGTCAATTCCAGTGGGAAAATTCCAATGGGCCAATCCAAATGGGACAATTCCAGTGCGATAATCCCGGTGGGAAAATTCCAATGGCACAATTCCAAATGGGATGATCCCAATGGAAAAATCCCAATGGGCCAATCCCAATGGGCCAATCCCAATGGGACATTCCAATGGGCCAATCCCAATGGAAAAATCTCAATGGGAAAATCCCAATGGGCCAATCCCAATGGGGCAATCCCAATGGGACAATTCCAGTGGGAAAATCCCAGTGGGACAATCCCAGTGGGACAATTCCAATGGGCCAATCCCAGTGGGATGATTGCAATGGGATGATCCCAGTGGGACAATTGCCAGTGGGAAAATCCCAGTGGACCAATCCCCGTGGGACAGTTCCAGTGGGAAAATCCCAATGGGCCGATCCCAATGGGACGATCCCAGTGGGACAGTTCCAATGGGAAAATCCCAGTGGGACAATTCCAATGGGACAATCCCAGTGGGACAGTCCCAATGTGAAAATCCCAGTGAGACAATTCCAGTGGGACCAATCCCAGTGGGCCAATTCCCAACGGACCAATCCCAAGCACCAAACAGGATCACGCATGAACATCCAGAGAAACCCCAGCCCGAGGGACAAATCCAGCACAGGAGATCCCCCCGGGCTGGCTCCAGGGCCATTCCCAACGCCCGGAATTCCCTCCCTCCCGCCCCGCTCACGCTGTCGAAGAAGGGCCGGATGCGGAGGGGCAGGCGCGGCAGCAGGGGCCGCACGTCGCGCTCCTCCAGGCCGGGCAGGAGGCGGCTCAGGCTGCCCATGGCCTCCAGCGCCAGCCGGTCCTGCCGATCGTCCGCCGCGTCCAGGCCGGGCACCAGCGAGGGCAGCAGCTGTGAGCCCAGCCGCCGGATCTGGAGTTGGGAAATGGGGATATGGAGGTGGGATAACGGGATATGGAGCTGGGAAATGGGGATATGGAGCTGGGATAACGGGATATGGAGCTGGGATAACGGGATATGGAGCTGGGAAAACGGGGTATGGAGCTGGGATAACGGGGTATGGATCTGGGAAAATGGGATATGGAGCTGGGAAATGGGATACGGAGCTGGGTAAGGCGGGATAGGGAGCCAGGAAAATGGGATATGGAGCGGGGAAGGGCGCGATATGGAGCTGGGAAAACTGGATACGGAGTTGGGAAAAGCGGGATAGGGAGCAGGATACGAAGCCGGGAAAACAGGATAAGGAGCTGGGATAATGGGATATGGCGCCGGGAAAAGCATGATAGGGAGCTGGGAAAAGCGGGATATGGAGTTGGGAGAAGTGGGATATGGAGCTGGGAAAAGCGGGATATGGGAAAACGGGATACGGAGCTGGGAAAGTGGGATATGGAGTTGGGAAAACGGGATACGGAGTTGGGAAAAGCGGGACACGGAGCTGGAAAAAGCGGGATACAGAGCTGGGAAAGTGGGATAGGGAGCTGGGAAAACGGGATACGGAGCCAGGAAAGGCAGGATATGGAACTGGGAAAGTGGGATATGGAGCTGGGATAACGGGATATGGAGCTGGGAAAAGCGGGATATGGAGCTGGGAAAGTGGGATATGGAACTGGGAAAAGCGGGATACGGAGCTGGGAAAACGGGATACGGAGCTGGGATAACGGGATATGGAGCTGGGAAAAGCGGGATATGGAGCTGGGAAAACGGGATATGGGAAAACGGGATACAGAGTTGGAATAGCGGGATATGGAGCTGGGAAAGGCGGGATATGGAGCTGGGAAAAGGGGATATGGAGCTGGGAAAAGTGGGATATGGAGCTGGGAAAAGCGGGATATGGGAAAACGGGATACAGAGTTGGGAAAAGCAGGATAGGGAGCCGGGAAAAGTGGGATACGGAGCTGGGAAAACAGGATATGGAGTTGGGAAAACGCGATATGGAGCAGGATACGGAGCCGGGAAAAGTGGGATAAGGAGCTGGGAAAACGGGATACGGAGCTGGGAAAGTAGGATACAGAGTGGGGAAAAGCGGGATATGGAGTTGGGAAAAGGGGGATACAGAGCCGGGAAAAGCGGGATACGGAACCGGGAAAAGCGGGATATGGAGCCGAGAAAAGCGGGATAGGGAGCTGGGAAAAGCGGGATATGGAGCCGGGAAAAGCGGGATACGGAGCTGGGAAAAGCGGGATACGGAGTTGGGAAAAGTGGGATACGGAGCCGGGAAAAGCGGGATAGGGAGCTGGGAAAAGCGGGATATGGAGCTGGGAAAAACGGGATACGGAGCCAGGAAAAGCGGGATATGGAGCCGGGAAAAGCGGGATATGGAGCTGGGAAAAGCGGGATATGGAGCTGGGATAACGGCATATGCAGCTGGGAAAAGAGGGATATGGAGCTGGGAAAACGGGATACGGAGTTGGGAAAAGCGGATATGGAGGTGGGGTAACGGGATATGGAGCTGGGAAAGCGGGATTGCAGCTGGGAAAAGCAGGATATGGAGCCGGGATAACGGGATACGGAGCCGGGAAAACGGGATACGGAGCTGGGAAAAGCGGGATATGGAGCTGGGAAAAGCGGGATACGGAGCTGGGAAAAGCGGGAAAACAGAGTTGGGAAAAGCGGGATATGGAGCTGGGAAAACGGGATAGGGAGCTGGGAAAAGCGGGATATGGAGCTGGGAAAAGCGGGATATGGAGCTGGGAAAAGCAGGATATGGAGCTGGGAAAACTGGATATAGACTTGGGAAAAGCGGGATATGGAGCTGGGAAAACGGGATAGGGAGCTGGGAAAAGCGGGATATGGAGCTGGGAAAAGCGGGATATGGAGCTGGGAAAAGCAGGATACGGAGCTGGGAAAAGCGGGATATGGAGCTGGGAAAAGCGGGATATGGAGCTGGGAAAAGCGGGATATGGAGCTGGGAAAAGCGGGATACGGAGCTGGGAAAAGCGGGATATGGAGCCGGGAAAACGGGATAGGGAGTTGGGAAAAGCGGGATACGGAGCTGGGAAAAGCGGGATATGGAGCTGGGAAAAGTGGGATATGGAGTTGGGAAAAGGGGGATAGGGAGCTGGGAAAGGCGGGATACGGAGCCGGGGAAAACGGGATATGGAGCTGGGAAAAGTGGGATATGGAGCTGGGATAACGGGGTATGGAGCTGGGAAAGGCGGGATATGGAGCGGGGAAGGGCGGGATATGGAGCCGGGGAAAGGGGATAAGGAGCTGGGATAGCGGGATATGGAGCGGGGAAAGTGGGATAGGGAGCTGGGAAAAGCGGGATATGGAGCCGGGAAAAGCGGGATATGGAGCTGGGAAAACGGGATATGGATCTGGGAAAGGCGGGATATGGAGCTGGGAAAAGCGGGATATGGAGCTGGGAAAAGCGGGATATGGAGCTGGGAAAAGCGGGATATGGGAAAACGGGATACAGAGTTGGGAAAAGCGGGATATGGAGCTGGGAAAGGCGGGATATCGAGCTGGGAAAACGGGATATGGAGCTGGGAAAAGCGGGATATGGGAAAACAGGATACAGAGTTGGGAAAAGTGGGATATGGAGCTGGGAAAAGCGGGATATGGAGCTGGGAAAAGCGGGATATGGAGCTGGGATAACGGGATACGGAACTGGGAAAACGGGATAGGGAGCAGGATACGGAGCCGGGAAAAGCAGATACGGAGCTGGGAAAAGCGGGATACAGAGTTGGGAAAGGTGGGATACGGAGCTGGGATAACGGGATAGGGAGCTGGGAAAATGGGGTATGGAGCTGGGAAAAGCGGGATATGGAGCTGGGAAAAGCGGGATATGGAGCTGGGAAAAGCGGGATATGGAACTGGGAAAAGCGAGATACGGAGCTGGGATAACGGGATATGGAGCTGGGAAAAGCGGGATACGGAGCTGGGAAAACGGGATATGGAGCTGGGAAAAGCGGGATACGGAGCTGGGAAAACGGGATATGGAGCTGGGAAAAGCGGGATATGGAGCCGGGAAAAGCGGGATATGGAGCTGGGAAAAGCGGGATAGGGAGCTGGGAAAAGCGGGATACGGAGCTGGGAAAAGCGGGATATGGGAAAAAGGGATACAGAGTTGGAAAAAGCGGGATCACAGCCGGTAAAAGCGGGATATGGAGCTGAGAAAAGTGGGATACGGAGCTGGGAAAAGCGGGATATGGAGCTGGGAAAAACGGGATACGGAGCTGGGATAACGGGATATGGAGCTGGGAAAAGCGGGATATGGAGCCCTGGGAGGGAGCTGGGGGGGATTGTCCTGGAAAAAACTGGGATTGAGGGGATCCAGGGGGAGTTTGGGATCTGCTCTGAGGGGAAAAGGAGGCAATGGGCTCAAGTTGGGATTTTTGGGAATATTCCCCTGGAATTTGGGGCAAACAGGGATTTGGTGGGTTCATGGTTGGGATGGGAATGGGGGAGTTCCCGGGAGAGGCTGAGGGAGCTGTTGGGGATCATCCCAGAAAAAACTGGGATGGAAGGGATCCAGGGGGAATTTGGGATCTGCTCTGAGGGAAAAAGGGATGGGGAAAGGGGGAATGGGCGCAAATTGGGATTTTTGGGAATATTCCCCTGGAATTTGGGGCAAACAGGTGAAATGGGAATGGGGAAATTCCTGGTGAGCAGCTGAGGGATCTGGGGGGGCTGTTCCTGGAGAAAAGTGGGATTGAGGGGATCCAGGGGGAGTTTGGGATCTGCTCTGAGGGGAAAAGGGATGGGGAAAGAGGGAATGGGCTCAAATTGGGATTTTTGGGAATATTCCCCTGGAATTTGGGGCAAACAGGGATTTGGTGGGAATGGGAGAGTTCCCAGGAGTGGGGGGGCTGTTCCTGGAGAAAACTGGGATTGAGGGGATCCAGGGGGAATTTGGGATCTGCTCTGAGGGGAAAAGGGATGGGGAAAGAGGGAATGGGCTCAAGTTGGGATTTTTGGGAATATTCCCCTGGAATTTGGGGCAAACAGGGATTTGGTGGGAATGGGAATGGGGGAGTTCCTGGGAGAGGCTGAGGGAGCTGTTGGGGATCATTCCAGAGAAAACTGGGATTGAGGGGATCCAGGGCAGGATCTGCTCCCAGGGAATGGGACAGGACCCAGGGAATGGCCACAGGTTGGGATTTTTGGGAATATTCCCCTGGAATTTGGTGGAATTCTGGGATTTGGGGCTTTGGGAAGCTGGGCAGGGACTGAGATTGAGGATTCCCATGAAAAGCTGGAAAAAGGGGCCGATCCCAGCTGGAATTCCTGCAGCTCCTGGAAATGTTCCTGGGGATCCCTGGAAAATGGGGCTGGGGAAAGGCTCTGGCACCTCCCAGGATTCCCAGGAATGGCTCCAGAAAAATCGGGATTTTCAGGACTCGGAGCCTCCCGGTGCATCCCAATCCCTGGAGCTCCCACAAAACCTCATTTTTTGGGATTCCTTCCCCTGTGGAAGCGGGAATCCATTCCCAATCTCCCTGCAAATCCCAAATCCCGAATTCCCGGACCTGTTCCGGGGATCCCGAGGCGACGTTCCCGAGCCCGCGGAGCGCCAGGACGCGCACCAGCAGGCAGGAATCCTTCTCCAGGCCCGTCAGCGCCTCCAGGATGGGCTCCAGCAGCACCAGGTCGTTCACCACGTTGTGGCTGAGCAGCTGGAGAAGGGAAAAAACCTCGGGATACACCGGGAAAATCCCCCCGGATCCGGGAGGGGGGAGATCATGGATGGATGGATAAGAGATGGATGGATGGATGGATGGATGGATCTATGCATGGATGGATGGGTCCATGGATCCATGGAGGGATGGATCTATGGACAGATCCATGGGATGGATGAATGGATCCGTGGGATGGATGATGGATGGATGGATGGATGGATGGATGGATGGATTGGATGGATGGATGGATGGATGGATGGATGGATGGATGGAGTGGGGATGGATGATGATGGATGAGTGATGGATGGATGGATGGATGGATGATGGATTGATGGAGGATGGATGATGGATGATGAGATGGATGATGATGGATGATGATGGATGGATTGGATATGGATGGATGGATGGATGGATGTGATAGGATGGTTGATGGATGGATGGATATGATGGATGGATGATGGATGATGGATGATGGTGGATGGATGGATGGATGATGTATGGATGATGGGTGGATGGATGATGGATGGATGATGGTGATGGATGGATGGATGATGGATGGATGATGGATGGATGGATGATGGATGGATGATGATGGGTGGATGATGGATGGATGGATGGATGATGGATGGATGGATGATGGATGGATGGATGGATGATGGATGGATGGATGGTGATGGATGGATGATGGATGGATGGATGATGGATGAGGATGATGGATGGATGGATGATGGATGATGGATGATATGATGATGATATATGTATATGATGATTAGATGATGATGATTGATGATATAGATGATTGATGATAATGATATGGATTGAGATGTGATATGAGATGAGATATGTTGATGATGTGTGTGGATGATGTGGAGATGGAGATGATGGATGGATGGGATGGTGATGAGATGGATGATGGTGATGATGTGATGTGATGATGGATATGTGATGGAGAGGTGATGAGGGTGGATGATGGATGTGATATGAGATGAGTGATGTGAGATGATGGAGATGTGGGATGAGATGATGAGATGTGATGAGAGGTGATGATGGATGGGAGGAGATGGATGGATGAGAGGTGATGAGGAGGAGATGATGATTGATTGATGATGGAGAGATGGAGTGGATGATGGATGGAGATGTGATGTGATGATGGATGAGGATGAATATGGATTGGAGGATGATGATGTGGATGAGGATGGTGATGGAGGATGGATGTGGATATGGATGTGAGGATGGAAGGATGGATGATGATATGGATGATGATGTGATGTGGATGATGGATGGATGATGATGGTGATGAGATGATGATGATGGATGATGTGAGGAGGATGAGATGGATGGGGATGATAGGATGGATGAGATGGATGAGAGGATATGGATGGGATATGAGATGATGAGAGGTGGTGATGATGATGATGGATGGATGATGAATGTGATGATGGAGGATGATGGATGTGATGAGGAGATGGATGGAGATGAGGTGAGGATGAGGATAGAGATGATGATGGGTGATTGGATGTATGAGAGATGAGGATAGATGTGGATGAGATGATGAGATGATGATTGGAATGAGATGGTGATGAGATGATGGATGTGATGATGGAGTGATGGATGTGTGAGAGATGTGGATGAGAATGAGATGTGGAGGATGATGATGTGATGGATGGTATGGATGGAGAGATATGGAGATTGAGATGATGATGATATGGATGATGGAGATGGATGTGACATGATATGATGGGATATGGATGGATGATGAGATATGGATAATGGAGGGGTGGAGAGTGATGATGAGGAGTGATGATCATGTTATGATGATGAGATGTGGATGATGACAGGATAATGAGAGATGATGAGATGATGATGAGATGTGTGATATGGATGAGGATAATGATGTATGGAGATGTGGAGAAGTGATGAGGAGAGGTGGTGATGAGAGAGAGGATGGATGTGATGATGGTGATGAGAGGATGGATGGATGTGGAGGTGAGTGATGGATGATGGTGAGGAGGATGGTGAGGTGTGATGAGGATATGATGGAGGATGATGATGGTGGTGATGATGATGGAGATGATGGATGTGAGTGATAGGATGATGTGTGTGATGATGTGATGAGGGAGGATGGTGATGATGGATGGATGGAGATGGATGGTGAGAGAGGAGGATGTGGATGGAGATGGATGATGGATGGGGATGATGATGATGGGATGTGGTGTATGGATGGATGATGATATGATGATGGATGGATAGAGGTGTGGATGAGGGTGAGTGATGAGAGGAGGTGGAGGAGAGGATGATGATGGAATGATGTATGGATGATGAGGATGATGATGATAGAGATGAGGATGATGATGGAGAGATGATGTGATGATGATGGATGGTGGATGGATGGAGATGATGTATGATGATGATGATGGAGGTGATGTGATGATGATGGATATGAATGAGGTGATAGAGGATGATGGATGATGAGGAGGATGATGGTGGTGGTGTGAGATGGATGGATGAGAGAGGATGGATGGAGATATGGTGATGATGGATGGATGATGGATGATGGATGATGTGGATGATGATGATGGTGGATGATGGTGATGGATGGATATGGATATGATGATGGATGGATGATGGATGATGGATGATGGATGTGGATGATGGATGGAGGATGGATGATGATGGATGGATATGGATGATGGATGGATGGATGATGGATTGATGATGGATGGATGATGGATGATGATGGATGATGGATGATGGGATGGATGATGGATGGATGGGATGGATGATGGATGGATGATGGATGGAGGGATGGATGGATGATGGATGGATGGATGGATGATGGATGGATGGATGGATGATGATGGATGGATGATGGGATGGATGGATGATGGATGGGATGGATGATGGATGGATGGATGATGGATGATGGATGGGATGGATGGATGGATGGATATGGATGGATATGGATGGATGGATGATGGATTGGATGGATGGATGATGGATGATGATGGATGGAGGATGATGATGGATGGATGGATGGATGATGGATGGATGATGGATGTGATGGAGGATGGATGGGATGGATGGATGGAGGATGGATGGATGGATGATGGATGTGGATGGATGGTGGATGGATGATGGATGGTGGAATGGATGGATGGATGATGGATGATGGATGAGATGGATGGATGGTGATGATGGATGGATGGATGATGGATGATGGATGGATGGATGGATGGATGATGGATTGGATGATGGATGGGATGATGGATGGATGGATGGATGGATGGGATGGATGGATGATGGATGGATGGATGATGGATGATGATGGATGGATGGATGGATGGATGGATGATGAAGGGATGGATGGGGATGAGGATGGAGTGGAGGATGGATGGATGATGGATGGATGATGATGGATTGGATGTGAGTGGATGATATGGATGATGATGGATGATGGATGGATGATGGATAGGATGATGGATTGGTGGATGATGGATTGGATGGATTAGGATGGAAATGGATGATGGATGATGGTGATGGATGGATGGATGGATGTGAGATGATGGATGGATGATGGATGATATGGATGGATGGATGGATGGATGATGGATGGATGATGGATGGATGGATGATGGATGGATGAGGATGATGGATGGATGATGGATGGATGATGGGATGATGATGGATGATGGATGGATGGATGAGGATGGATGGGATGGATGGATGGATGAATGGATGGATGGATGAGGATGGATGGATGATGGATGGATGGATGGATGGATGGATAGGATGGATGGATGGATGATGGATGGATGATGGATGGATGGATGTGGAGATGGATGATGGATGGATGATTGGATGATGGGATGGGATGGATGATGGATGTGATGATGGGATGGATGATGATGGATGGAGATGATGGATGGATGGATGGATGATGGATGGATGGAATGGATGGATGATGGATGATGGATGGATGGGATGTGATGGATGGATGGATGGATGGATGGATGATGATGGAATGATGGATGGAATTGGATGATGATGGATGATGGAGGGGAATGGATGGATGATGTGATGGAGATGGATGATGGATGATGGATGGATGGATGGATGGATAGGATGGATGTGGATGGATGGATGGATGATGGATGGATGATGGATGGATGGATGGATGGATGGATGGAATGGAATGGATGATGGATGGGATGGATGGATGGATGGATGATGGATGGATGGATGATGGATGGATGAATGGATGGATGGATGGATGATGGAATGGATGGGATGGATGATGGATGGATGATGGATGGATGATGGATGGATGGATGGATGATGGAATGGATGGATGGATGGATGATGGATGGAGATGGATGGATGTATGGATGGATGGATTGGATGGATGATGGATGGATGAGATGAGGATGATGGATGGATGATGGATGGATGGATGGATGGATGGATGGATGGATGGATGGATGGATGATGGAGGGAAATGGATGGATGGATGGGGATGATGGATGGATGATGGATGGATGGATGGATGGATGGAGGATGTGGATGATGGATGGATGGATGATGGATGGTTTGATGGAGGGGATGGATGATGATGGAAGGGATGGATGTGATGATGGATGGATGATGGATGAGGGATGGATGGATGGATGATGGATGGATGGATGGATGGATTGGATGGATGGATGGATGATGGATGGATGGATGGATGATGGATGATGATGATGATGGATGGATGGATGGATGGATGGATGATGGATGGAGGGATGGATGGATGATGGAATGGATGATGTGATGGATGGATGATGATGGATGGATGATGGATGGAGGGGATTGTGATATGATGATGGATGATGTGATGGATGGATGATGGATGGATGATGGATATGGATGGAGTGATGGATGGATGGATGATGGATGAGTGGATGATGGATGATGGGAATGGATGGGATGATGATGATGGATGGATGATGGATGGATGGATGATGGATGGATGGATGGATGGATGGATGATGAAGGGAGGATGATGGATGATGGATGATGATGGATGATGGAGATGGATGGATGGATGGATGGATGTGGATGGATGATGGATGGATGATGATGATGATGGATGGATGGATGGATGGATGGATGGATGGATGGATGGATGATGGATGGAATGGATGATGGATGAGATGGATGATTGGATGGATGGAGGGATGATGGATGGTGATGGAGGATGGATGGATGGATGGGATGGATGGATGGAGGGATGGGATGGAGATGGATGTTGATGGATGGATGGATGGGATGGGGATGGATGGATGGATGGATGATGGATGATGGATGAGAATGGAGATGATGGATGGATGAGATGGATGGAATGGATGAGATAGGATGGTGATGGATGGATGGATGATGGATGGATGGATGATGATGGATGGATGATGGATGGATGGATGGATGATGGGATGGATGGATGATGGATGGGATGGATGGATGATGGATGGATGATGGATGGATGATGGATGGATGATGGATGGATGGATGGATGATGGATGGATGATGGATGGATGGATGGATGGATGGATCCATGGATGGATGCATGGATGGATGGATGGATGGATGGATGATCTATGGACGGACGGACGGATGGATCCATGGGATGCCTGATGGATCCATGGCCGGATCCGTGGCTCCAGGGAGGGCAGCCCGGCCGGACATTCCGGCGTTTCCCGCTCACCTCGGCCAGGAAGGCGCTGCTGGTCACCCTCTGGCATTCCAAGGCGCTTCCCAGCACCGGGATGAGGCTCCGGACGATGGGCGGCAGCCGGGGCCCGCAGAGCCGAGCCATCGCCCTGGGGGGACAGCAATCCCAGGAATCCATGGAATTCTGGGAATCCCGGGAATCCTGGGAATCCCGGGAATCCCTGTCCCCAGGCAGGACCACACCCAGCACGGAAAACCGGGATTGACGCACAGGGAAAGATCTGGAACATCCCGGACACCCCATCCAGGTTTTCTTTGGGATGAGCTCCCCAAAAGTTGGATAATCCCAATCCCAACCCAGGGAATCCCATATTGGGATCTACAACTCTGGGAATTCCACAGAGACACTGGGAATTCCATTTTGGGATGGGTGACACTGGGAATTCCATACTGGGATGGGAGACACTGGGAATCCCACACTGGGATTGGAGACTCTGGGAATTCCATTTTGGGATGGGTGACACTGGGAATTCCATACAGGGATTGGAGACACTGGGAATCCCATTTTGGGATAAGTGACACTGGGAATTCCATACTGGGATCGGAGACTCTGGGAATCCCATTTTGGGATTGGAGACACTGGGAATTCCATACTGGGAATTCTATTTTGGGACTGGAGACACTGGGAATTCCATACTGGGATTAAAGACACCAGCAATCCCATTTTGGGATGGGTGACACCGGGAATTCCATACTGGGATCGGAGACACTGGGAATTCCATACTGGGATAAGTGACACTGGGAATTCCATTTTGGGATTAGAAGACACTGGGAATTCCATACTGGGATTGGAGAGTCTGGGAATTCCATACTGGGATTGGAGACACTGGGAATTCCATTTTGAGATTGGAGACACCAGGAATTCCATACTGGGACTGGAGACACTGGGAATGCCATTTTGGGATCAGAGACGCTGGGAATTCCATAGTGGGAATCCCATTTTGGGATGGGTGACACTGGGAATTCCATACTGGGATTGGAGACACTGGGAATTCCATACTGGGATTGGAGACACCGGGAATTCCATTTTGGGACTGGAGACACTGGGAATTCCATACTGGGATTGGAGACACTGGGAATTCCATACTGGGATCAGAGACACTGGGAATTCCATACTGGGATCGGAGACACTGGGAATTCCATTTTGGGATGGGAGACACTGGGAATTCCATACTGGGATTGGAGAGTCTGGGAATTCCATACTGGGATTGGAGACACTGGGAATTCCATACTGGGATTAGAGACACCAGGAATCCCATTTTGGGATGGGAGACACTGGGAATTCCATACTGGGATGGGTGACACTGGGAATTCCATACTGGGATTGGAGACACCGGGAATTCCATAGTGGGATGGGAGACACCGGGAATTCCATACTGGGATGGGAGACACTGGGAATTCCATTTTGGGATGGGAGAGACTGGGAATTCCATAGTGGGAATCCCATTTTGGGACTGGAGACACTGGGAATTCCATACTGGGATTGGAGAATCTGGGAATCCCATTTTGGGATAAGTGACATTGGGAATTCCATTTTGGGATTGGAGACTCTGGGAATTTCATACTGGGATCAGAGACACTGGGAATTCCATTTTGGGATAAGTGGCACTGGGAATTCCATACTGGGATTGGAGACACTGGGAATCCCATTTTGGGATAAGTGACACTGGGAATTCCATACTGGGATTGGAGACTCTGGGAATCCCATTTTGGGATTGGAGACACTGGGAATTCCATACTGGGATCGGAGACACCGGGAATTCCATTTTGGGATGGGAGACACTGGGAATTCCATTTTGGGATCAGAGACACTGGGAATTCCATTTTGGGATGGGTGACACTGGGAATTCCATACTGGGATTGGAGACACTGGGAATCCCATTTTGGGATGGGAGACACTGGGAATTCCATACTGGGATTGGAGACACTGGGAATCCCATACTGGGATGGGAGACACTGGGAATTCCATTTGATGGGTGACATTGGAAATTCCATTTTGGGATCGGAGACACTGGGAATCCCATTTTGGGATTAGAGACACTGGGAATTCCATCCCGGGATCGGAGACTCTGGGAATCCCATTTTGGGATTGGAGATACTGGGAATTCCATACTGGGACTGGAGTCACCAGCAATCCAATTTTGGGATGGGTGACATTGGGAATTCCATACTGGGATTGGAGACACTGGGAATTCCATACTGGGATTAGAGACACTGGGAATCCCATTTTGGAATGGGTGACACTGGGAATTCCATTTTGGGATTGGAGACACTGGGAATTCCATACTGGGATTGGAGACACTGGGAATTCCATACTGGGATTGGAGACACTGGGAATTCCATACTGGGATTGGAGACACCAGCAATCCCATTTTGGATGCGTGACACTGGGAATTCCATTTTGGGATTAGAGTCACCAGCAACCCCATTTTGGGATGGGTGACACAGGGAATTCCATACTGGGATCAACACCGGGAATTCCACGGCAGGACCAACTTCCATGTCCAGCTGCCGCCACCCCTCCACATTCCCAGGTACCAAACGATCCCACCCCACCCCAAAATCCCCCGGAATTCCCTGGGAAGCTCCCCCGGGATTCCCACCTGGCCAGGAGGGCGATTCCGTCGTGGTGCCGCTCGGGAATTTCCATCAGCTCCCAGCCCCCGGCGCTCCCCACGTCCCGCACGACGTCGTCGTTCCCGGCGCGCGCCAGCATCGCCCGCAGCGCCCGCACCGCGCAGCTGGAAAACCGGGATCGGGATCGGGATTGGGAGTTTGGGATTGGGAGTTTGGGATTGGGAGTTTGGGATCGGGAGTTTGGGATTGGGAGTTTGGGATTGGGAGTTTGGGATCGGGATTGGGAGTTTGGGATCGGGAGTTTGGGATCGGGAGTTTGGGATCGGGATTGGGATCGGGTGTTTGGGATCAGGATTGGGATCGGGAGTTTGGATCGGAGCTTGGGATTGGGATTGGGATCGGGAGTTTGGGATCGGGAGTTTGGGATCGGGAGTTTGGGATCGGGAGTTTGGGATCAGGATTGGGATCAGGATTGGGATCGGGATTGGGATCGGGTGTTTGGGATCAGGAGTTTGGGATCGGGATTGGGATCGGGAGTTTGGGATCAGGATTGGGATTGGGATCGGGAGTTTGGGATCGGGAGTTTGGGATCGGGAGTTTGGGATCGGGATTGGGAGTTTGGGATCGGGATTGGGATTGGGTTTGGGATCGGGATTGGGATCGGGAGTTTGGGATTGGGAGTTTGGGATCGGGATTGGGATCGGGAGTTTGGGATCAGGATTGGGATCGGGATTGGGATCGGGTGTTTGGGATTGGGAGTTTGGGATCGGGATTGGGATCGGGAGTTTGGGATCAGGATTGGGATCGGGAGTTTGGGATCAGGATTGGGTTCAGGATTGGGATCGGGATTGGGATCAGGAGTTTGGGATCGGGATTGGGATCGGGTGTTTGGGATTGGGAGTTTGGGATCGGGAGTTTGGGATCGGGAGTTTGGGATCGGGAGTTTGGGATTGGGATCGGGAGTTTGGGATCGGGAGTTTGGGATCGGGATTGGGATCGGGAGTTTGGGATCGGGATTGGGATCGGGAGTTTGGGATCGGGAGTTTGGGATTGGGAGTTTGGGATCGGGATTGGGATCGGGGTTTGGGATTGGATCGGGATTGGGTGTTTGGGATCGGGATTGGGATCGGGAGTTTGGGATCGGGAGTTTGGGATCGGGAGTTGGATCGGGTGGGATCTGGGGCTGGATTTGGGATTGGGTTCAAGATTGGGTCTGGAATTGGATCAGGGCTTGGATTCAGATTCAGTTTGGGATTGGGTTTGGGACTGGATTTGGGATTGGATTTGGGATTGGATCTGGAGTTGGATCTGGGATTGGATCTGGGGTTGGATTTGGGATTGGATTTGGGATTGGATTTGGGATTGGATCTGCATTCGATCTGGGATTGGATTTGGAATTGGATCTGGGGTTGGATTCAGATTCAGTTTGGGATTGGGTTTGGGACTGGATTTGGGATTCAACCTGGGGTTGGATTTGGGATTGGGTTTGGAATTGGATCTGGGGTTGGATTTCTGATTGAGCTTGGATTGGGTTTGGGACTGGATTTGGAATTGGGTTCAAGATTGGGTCTGGAATTGGACCTAGGGTTGGATTCAGATTCCGTTTGAGATCGGATTTGGGACTGGATTTGAGATTTGACCTGGGGTTGGATTTGGGATTGGATTTGGATTGCATTTGGGATTGGGATTGGATTCAGGATTGGATTTGGGATTGTGATTAGATTTGGGATTGGATCTGGAATTAGATTTGGGATTGGGTCTGGAATTGGATCTGGGATTGGATTCAGATTCCGTTTGGGATTGGGTTTGTGATTGGATTTCGGGTTGGATTTAGGATTGGATTTGGAATGGACCTGGGTTGGATCTGGGACTCGGTCTGGAATTGGATTCAGATTCAGTTTGGGATTATATCTGGGGATGGATCTGGGATTGGATCTGGGATGGATCTGGGATTGGGGTTGGGATTGGTCCAAGCTTGGATTTGGGATTGGATCTGGTGTTGGATTCAGATTCAGTTTGGGATTGGATCTGGGGTTGGATCTGGGATTGGATTTCGGGTCGGTTTTGGATTTAGGATTGGGTTTGGGATTGGATTTGGGACTTGATCTGGGTTGGATCTGGGATTGGGTTCAGGATTGGATTAGGGTTTGCGATTGGATTTGGATTTGGAATTGGGATCTCGATGGGATCTGGGGCTGGATTTGAGATTGGGTTCGGGATTGGGTCTGAAATTGGATCTGGTGTTGGATTCAGATTCAGTTCGGGATTGGGGTTGGGATTGCATGTGGATTTGGGATTCAACCTGGGGCTGGATTTGGGATTGGATTCAGGATTGGATTCAGGGGCTGGATTTGGGATTGGAGTTGGGATTGGATTCAGGATTGGATCTGGGGCTGGATTTGGGATTGGATTCAGGATTGGATCAGGGACTGGATTTGGGATTGGATTTGGGATTGGATTCAGGATTGGATCTGGGACTGGATTTGGGACTGGATTCGGGATCGGATTTGGATTGAATTCAGGACAGGATTCGGACCGGATTCCGGACTGGGTTTGGGATTGGATCTGGAATTGGATTCTGATTGAGTTTGGGACTGGATTTGGGTTTGGGATTGGATTCAGAACTGGATTTGGGATTGGATCTGGGACTGGATTCAGGACAGGATTCGGGACCGGATTCCGGACTGGATTTGGGATTGGATTTGGGATTGGATTCAGGATTGGGTTTAGGATTGGGTTCAGAAATAGATTCAGGACTGGGTTTGGGATTGGATTTAGGATTGGGTTTGGGATTGGATTCAGGATTGGATCTGGGATTGGATTTAGGATTGGATTCAGGATTAGGTTTAGGATTGGATCTGGGATTGGGTTTGGGATTGGATTTAGGATTGGTTCCAGGGTTGGGTTTGGGATTGGATTTGGGATTGGGTTTGGGATTGGGATTGGATTTTGATAGGGTTTTGGATTGGATTCAGGATTGGGTTTGGGATTGGATCTGGAGTGGATCTGGGATTGGATTTGGAATTGGATTCTGACTGAGTTTAGGAATGGATCTGGGATTTGGTTTAGGATTGGATTCAGGACTGGATCGGGAGTTGGATTCCGGATCAGATTTGCAATTAGATTCAGGATTGGAGTTGGGATTGGATCTGGGATTGGATTTGGGACTGGATTTGGGATTGGATTCAGGACTGGATCTGGGGTTGGATTTGGGATTGAGCTTGGATTCAGGATTGGATTTAGGTTTGGGATTAGATCTGGCGTTGGATTTGGGAATGGATTTGGGATTGGGTTTGGGACTGGATCTGGTATTGGATTTTGATTGGATTTGGGACTGGATATGGGACTAGATTTCGGATTGGGATTGGGTTTGGGATTGGATTTTGATTGGGTTTGTAATTTGTGTTTTTGATTGGATTTGGGATTGAGTTTGAGATTGGATTTAGGACTGGATTCGGGATTGGATCTGGGGTGGATTTGGGATTGGATCTGGAATTGGATCTGAAATTGGATTCTGACTGAGTTTAGGACTGGATCTGGGATTGGGTTTGGGATTGGATTTGGTATTGGATTTGGACTTGGGTTTAGGATTAGATTTGGAATTGGATCTAGGATTGGATTCAGACTGGATTTGGGATTGGGTCTGGAATTGGATTTGGGACTGGATTGGATTCAGGATTGGATTTGGCATTGGGTTTTTGACTGGGTTTGGGATTGGATCTGGAATTGGATTCTGATTAAGTTTGGGACTGGATTTGGGTTTGGGATTGGATTCAGAACTGGATTTGGGACTGGATTTGTGACTGGATTGGGTTTGGCTCTGTCTCCATCCAGGACATCCCAAGGGAATTCCATGCCCGGGGACACTGGGAATTCCGCAGTTGGAGCCATCCCAGCACACCGGGAACCGGATCCAAGACAAAAAAAAAAACCGGGAAGGGAAAAACTCCGGAGCTACTTGAGGGAAATTATTTTTTCATGGAACGAAGGATTTATAGGGCTGGGACTGCTCTGCAGCAGAGCAACATCTGGAACAGATCCGTTATCCCGTCAAAACACCGGCGAGGGGAGCCAGGGATAAATCCCGGCTGTCGGAACGGGGATCCCACCCACGAAGGGAATCCGGGATTCGGGATTGCCGTCCCAAATTTCCCCATCGGGATTTCTCCCTTTCCCCTGGGATTTGGGGGGGGGTGGGAGAACCCCAAGGATTCCAGGGAAGCCTCTGGAATGCTGGAAATTTGGGAATGGCGATGGAAAACGGATCCCAAATATGGGGATGGCCCTGGAAAACATTCCCTGGCATCTGGAGCATCCTTGGATTCATGGCTGGATGGGATGGGACCATCCCAGAGGTTTTCCAACCTCGGCCATTCCATGATTCCAAAGGATCCAGGATCCCACGGGACCATCCCAGAGGTTTTCCAACCTCGGCCATTCCGTGATTCCAAAGGATCCAGGAAAACCCAAGGATGAGGCCCAAGGATGGATTCCCGATGGAAAATCTGAGAGTTTTCCTAAAAAATCCTCCAGAGGAGCTGGAAAGATCCTGGTGGAGCTTTCCCTGTTTTGGATGGCCCAGGGAAAAGCGGGACAAGGAATGGGAATGGGAAAATTCCAGGAAAAAAAAAAAAAACCTGGAGTGGTGGAGAGGCCTCGAAGCCTCTGGGATTAATTAAAGACTAATTAAGGAAAGCTTGGGATCTGTTGGGTTTGGGAAATCCTGGAATGTGGGAAGGGGGTGGGAAGGGAGGGGATTTAAGGATGTTCCCATTCCCATGGGGCAATCCCAGGGATGCCCATGGAATTCTGGGCTGGTTTGGGATGGAGGGAATTTTGGGATCAGCCCATTCCCAGTTTTTCCATGGGACAATTCCAGGGATGGGGCAGCCCCAATTTCCCTGGAATTCACTCCCCAACTCCTCCTTTTTTTGGGGAATCTGCTCCAACATCCCATCCCATCCCATCCCATCCCACCCTGTTATTCCATTATCCCATCCCATAAATCCATAAATCCCACAAATCCCATCCCATGGATCCCATCCCACCCCATTTCATTATCCCATAAATCCTATAAATCCCACCCTGTTATCCCATTATGCCATCCCATAAAAAAATATAAATTCCATTATCCCATCCATCCCATAATTCACATAATTCACATAAATCCCATCAATCCTGTAAATCCCATCCCATCCCATTATCCCACCAATCCCACAAACCCCATTACCCAGTCCCGTTTTTCCCCCAAACCCCTTTTTCCCATGGAATTTCCCCTGGAATTTTCCATGGGATTCCCACATTTTCCCGCTCAATTTCCACATTTCCCCACAGAATTCCCACAAAATTCTCTGTTTTCCCCATGGAATTCCCACCTTTTCCCCTAAGAAATTCCCACCCTTCCCCCAGGGAATCCCCACAGAATCCCCACTTTTTCCCACAAAACTCCCACCCTTTCCCCAGGGAATTCCCACTTTTCCCCATGGAATTCCCACAAGATTCCCACGTTTCCCCACAGAATTCCCAAACTTTTTCCCAGGGAATTCTCCCATTTCCCCAGAAAAATTTCCCTTTTCCCCACAAAACCCCCATTTTCCCCCACAGAATTCCGCCTTTTCCCCATAGAATTCCCACATTTCCCCAGTTTTTTCCCCAGGGAATTCCCACTTTCCCCCACAAAATTCCCACTTTTCCCCATAGAATTCCCACAAGATTCCCACATTTCCCCACAGAATTCCCACCCTTTTCCCATGGAATCCTCACTGAATCCCCACTTTCCACAGAGAATCCCCCCTTTTCCCCACAGAATTCCCATTTTTCCCCATTTTTCCCCATTTTCGCACCTGCAGGGCTGCAGGCCGGCCATGTCCCGTCCCTGCAGGGCCCGCGGCAGCTGCACCCTCAGGGAATCCCCACTTTTCCCCACAGAATCCCCACTTTTCCCGACATAATTCCCATTTTTTCCCCACTTTTCCCTCATTAATTCCCATTTCCCCCATTTTTTCGCACCTGCAGGGCTGCAGGCCGGCCCTGTCCCGGCCCTGCAGGGCCCGCGGCAGCCGCACCCTCCGGGAATCCCCACTTTTCCCCACAGAATTCCCATTTTTTACCCACTTTTCCCCACAGAATCGCCACTTTTCCCCACAGAATTCCCATTTTTTCCCCATTTTTCCCCATTTTCCCCCATTTTTTCACACCTGCAGGGCTGCAGGCCGGCCCTGTCCCTGCCCTGCAGGGCCCGTGGCAGCCGCACCCTCAGGGGATCCCCACTTTTCCCCACAGAATCCCCACTTTTCCCCACAGAATTCCCATTTTTTCCCCACTTTTCCCCACAGAATCCCCACTTTTTCCCTCAGAATCGCCACTTTTCCCCTCAGAATTCCCATTTTTTTCCTCATTAATTCCCATTTCCCCCATTTTTTCGCACATGCAGGGCTGCAGGCCAGCCCTGTCCGGGCCCTGCAGGGCCGCGGCAGCCGCACCCTCAGGTAATCCCCACTTTTCCCGACATAATTACCATTATTTTCCCCACTTTTCCCTCATTAATTGCCATTTTCCCCATTTTTTCGCACCTGCAGGGCTGCAGGCCGGCCCTGTCCCGGCCCTGCAGGGCCCGCGGCAGCCGCACCCTCAGGGAATCCCCACAGAATCCCCACTTTTCCCGACATAATTTCCATTTTTTCCCCACTTTTCCCCACAGAATCCCCACTTTTTCCCTCAGAATCGCCACTTTTCCCCACAGAATTCCCATTTTTCCCCATTTTTCCCCCATTTTCCCCATTCTGCACCTGCAGGGCTGCAGGCCGGCCCTTTCCCGCCCCTGCAGGGACCGGGGCAGTTGCACCCCTAGTGAATCCCCACTTTTCCCCCACTTTTCCCTCATTAATTTCCATTTTTTTCCCCTTTTCCGCAGAGAATCTCCCAAAAATAATCACCTTTTCCCACAAAACTCCCCACTTTTCCCCACAAAATCCCCACATTTTCCCACTTTTCCCCATTTCGCACCTGCAGGGCTGCAGGCCGGCCCTGTCCCGGCCCTGCAGGGCCCGCGGCAGCCGCACCCTCAGGGAATCCCCACAGAATCCCCACTTTTCCCGACATAATTTCCATTTTTTTCCCCACTTTCCCCACAGAATCGCCACTTTTCCCCTCAGAATTCCCATTTTTTTCCTCATATTTCCCCATTTCCCCCATTTTTTCGCACCTGCAGGGCTGCAGGCCGGCCCTGTCCCGGCCCTGCAGGGCCCGCAGCTGCGGCACCTCCAGGGAATCCCCACTTTTCCCCACAAAATGCCCACCTATCCCCACGGAATCCCACTTTTTCCCCACTTTTTCCCACAGAATCCCCACTTTTCTCCAAGGAATGCCCACTTTTCCCCACTTTCCCTCAGGGAATTCCTGCCTTTCCCCACAGAATCCTCCACAGAATTCCCACCCTTTCCCCACTTTTCCCCACAGAATTCTCACCTTTCCCCACGGAATCCCCACTTTTTCCCACAGAATCCCCACTTTTCCCTCAATATTTCCCATTTTCCCCCATTTTTTTCCCATTTTCCCCATTTTTTCGCACCTGCAGGCTGCAGGCCGGCCCTGTCCAGGCCCTACAGGGCCCGCGGCAGCCGCACCCTCAGGGAATCCCCACTTTCCCCCACAGAATTCCTATTTTTCCCCACAGAATCCCCACTTTTCCCCACAGAATCCCCACTTTTCCCCACAGAATCCCCACTTTTCCCTCATTAATTCCCATTTCCCCCATTTTTTCGCACCTGCAGGGCTGCAGGCCGGCCCTGTCCCGGCCCTGCAGGGCCCGCGGCAGCCGCACGCCCAGGGCGCAGCCGAGGCACAGCAGCAGCGCCGGGAAGAGCTCCGGGAATCCACCCCCGCTCCCTCACAAAATTCTCACTTTTCCTCACAAAATCCCCACTTTTCCCCACAAAATGATCACCTATCCCCACGGAACCCCACTTTTTCCTCACTTTTTCCCACAGAATCCCCACTTTTCTCCAAGGAATGCCCACTTTTCCCCACTTCCCCTCAGGGAATTCCTGCCTTTCCCCACAGAATCCTCCATAGAATTCCCACCCTTTCCCCACTTTTCCCCACAGAATCTCCACTTTTCCCGACATAATTCCCATTTTTTTTCCCACAGAATCGCCACTTTTCCCCACACAATTCCCATTTTTTCCCCATTTTCCCCACTCCGCACCTGCAGGGCTGCAGGCCGGCCCTGTCCCGGCCCTGCAGGGCCCGCGGCAGCCGCACCCTCAGGGAATCCCCACTTTTCCCCACAGAATTCCCATTTTCCCCCATTTTTCCCCATTTCCCCCATTTTTTCGCACCTGCAGGGCTGCAGGCCGGCCCTGTCCCGGCCCTGCAGGGCCCGCGGCAGCCGCACCCTCACGGAATCCCCACTTTTCCCCACAGAATCCCCACTTTTCCCCACAGAATTCCCATTATTTTCCCCATTTTTCCCCAGTTTTTTCCATTTCGCACCTGCAGGGCTGCAGGCCGGCCCTGTCCCGGCCCTGCAGGGCCCGCGGCAGCTGCACCCTCAGGGAATCCCCGCTTTTCCCCACAGAATCTCCACTTTTCCCCACAGAATCCCCACTTTTCCCGACATAATTCCCATTATTTTCCCCACTTTTCCCTCATTAATTCCCATTTCCCCCATTTTTTCGCACCTGCAGGGCTGCAGGCCGGCCCTGTCCCGGCCCTGCAGGGCCCGCGGCAGCCGCACCCTCAGGGAATCCCCACTTTTCCCCACAGAATCCCCACTTTTCCCGACATAATTCCCATTATTTTCCCCACTTTTCCCTCATTAATTCCCATTTTTCCCCACTTTTCCCTCATTAATTCCCATTTCCCCCATTTTTTCGCACCTGCAGGGCTGCAGGCCGGCCCTGTCCCGGCCCTGCAGGGCCCTCGGCAGCCGCACGCCCAGGGCGCAGCCGAGGCGCAGCAGCAGCGCCGGGAAGAGCTCCGGGAATTGCTCCAGCACCGCGGCCGCCGCCTCCGGCACAGCCATGAGCTCCTCCAGGGCCAGCGTGGCCTGCGGGGAAAGCGGGAACCCGGGGAAGTGAGCGCCGGGAAACCTCCGGGAAAAGCGGGATCCGCGTCCCGTCCCCGTGCTGGGGTTAACCCCTCATGGAGGGACCGGGGAGTGGGGGTTTCTCCCACGGATTTGGGGTTTTTTTGGTTAAATTCCCATATATTTGGGGTTTTCTCCCATGGATTTGGGATTTTTCCTGATCAAATTCCCATATATTTGGGGTTTTCTCCCATGGATTTGGGGTTTTCTCCATGGATTTGGGATTTTTCCTGATCAAATTCCCATGGATTTGGGGTTTTCTCCCATGGATTTGGGGTTTTTCTCCCATGGATTTGGGGTTTTCTCCCATATATTTGGGTTTTCCTGATCAAATTCCCATATATTTGGGGTTTTCTCCCATAGATTTGGGGTTTTTTCCCAAGGATTTGGGTTTTCTCCCATGGATTTGGGGCTTTTCCTGATGGAATTCCCATGGATTTGGGGTTTTCTCCCATGGATTTGGGGTTTTTCCTGCTGGAATTCCCATGGATTTGGGGTTTTTCCTGTTAAAATTCCCATGGATTTGGGGTTTTCTCCCATGGATTTGGGGTTTTCCTGATGGAATTCCCATGGATTTGGGGTTTTCTCCCATGGATTTGGGGTTTTTCCTGTTAAAATTCCCATATATTTTGGGGTTTCTCCCATGGAATTGGGGTTTTCTCCCATGGATTTGGGGTTTTTCCTGATCAAATTCCCATATATTTGGGGTTTTCTCCCATGGATTTGGGGTTTTCTCCCATGGATTTGGGGTTTTCTCCCATGGATTTGGGGTTTTCTCCCGGGACTTTGGGATCTTTCCTGATCATATTCCCATATATTTGGGGTTTTCTCCCATGGATTTGGGGTTTTTCCTGATCAAATTCCCATGGATTTGGGAGTTTCTCCAAAGGATTTGGGGTTTTCTCCAAGGATTTGGGGCTTTCTCCCATGGATTTGGGGTTTTCTCCCATGGATTTGGGATTTTTCCTGATCAAATTCCCATATATTTGGGGTTTTCTCCCACGAATTTGGGGTTTTTCTTGCGGGAATTCCCATGGATTTGGGGTTTTTCCTGTTAAAATTCCCATGGATTTGGGGTTTTCTCCCATGGATTTGGGGTTTTTCTTGATGGAATTCCCATGGATTTGGGAGTTTTCTCCATGGATTTCGGGTTTTTCCTGATGGAATTCCCGTGGATTTGGGGTTTTCTCCCAAGGATTTGAGGTTTTCTCCCACGAATTTGGGGTTTTTCTTGTGGAAATTCCCATGGATTTGGGGTTTTTCCTGTTAAAATTCCCATGGATTTGGGGTTTTCTCCCATGGATTTGGGGTTTTCTCCCATGGATTTGGGGTTTTCTCCCACGGATTTGGGGTTTTCTCCCATGGATTTGGGATTTTTCCTGATCAAATTCCCACGGATTTGGGGTTTTCTCCCATGGATTTGGGGTTTTCTCCCATGGATTTGGGGTTTTTCCTGATCAAATTCCCATGGATTTGGGGTTTTCTCCCATGGATTTGGGGTTTTCTCCCATGGATTTGGGGTTTTCTCCCATGGATTTGGGATTTTCTCCCATGGATTTGGGGTTTTCTCCCATGGATTTGGGGTTTTTCTTGATGGAATTCCCACAGATTTGGGGTTTTCTCCCATGGATTTGGGGGTTTTCTCCCATGGATTTGGTTTTCCCACGGATTTGGGGTTTTCTCCAAGGATTTGGGGTTTTTCTCCCATGGATTTGGGTTTTTCCTGATCAAATTCCCAATATTTGGGGTTTTCTCCCACGGATTTGGGGTTTTCCCTGTGGATTTGGGGTTTTTCCTATTAAAATTCCCACGGATTTGGGATTTTCTCCAAGAATTTGGAGTTTTCTCCCACGATTGGGTTTTTCTTGATGGAATTCCCACAGATTTGGGGTTTTCTCGGGACTTTGATCTTCTGATCAAAATTCCCATGGATTTGGGGTTTTCTCCCAGGATTGGTTTTCCATGGATTGGGTTTTTCCTGTTAAAATCCCACAGATTGGTTTCTCACGGATTTTTTTCTCCCATGGATTTGGGGATTTCCTGATCAAATTCCCATATATTTGGGATTTTCTCCCAAGATTTGGGGTTTTTCTTGCGGAATTCCATGGATTTGGGGTTTTTCCTGTTAAAATTCCCAGGATTTGGGTTTTCTCCGGATTTGGTTTTCTCCCACGATTGGGATTTTTCCAAGGATTTGGGGTTTTTTTGTGAGAATTCCCATATATTTGGGGTTTTTCCCACAGATTGGGTTTCTCCATGGATTTGGGGGTTTCCGCTGGAATTCCCATATATTTGGGTTTTCTCCCAGATTTGGGGTTTTTCTGCGGAATATCCCATGGATTTGGGTTTTCTGATAGAATTCCTGTTTGGCTTTCAGCTGAATTCCACTGATTTGGTTTTCCAGATTTGGTTTCCTGTTAAAATTCCTGATTTGGTTTCCCCATGGATTTGGGGTTTTCTCCCATGGATTTGGGGTTTTTCCTGTTAAAATTCCCACGGATTTGGGGTTTTCTCCCATGGATTTGGGGTTTTCTCCCATGGATTTGGGGTTTTCTTGCCGGAATTCCCACGGATTCTGGGTTTTTTTCCCAGGGATTTTGGGTTTTTCCTGTGGGAATTTCCACAGACTTGGGATTTTTCCTGGTAGAATTTCTGTGGATTTGGGTTTTCCCCCATGGATTTGGGGTTTTCTCTCATGAAGAAATTTTGTGGGAATTTTTTGGGGAATTTTAGGGGAATTCCTTGGGAATTTTGTGGGAATTTTTTTTGGAATTTTAGGAGACTTCCTTGGGAATTTTGTGGGAATTTTTGGGGAATTTTAGGGGACTTCCTTGGGAATTCTGTGGGAATTTTTTTGGGAATTTTGGGGGAATTCCTTGGGAATTTTGTGGGAATTTCTTGGGATTTCTTTGGGAATTTCCAGGGAATATTTTGGGATATTTTTTTAGGAATTCCTTGGGAATATTTGGGGAATTCCTTGGGAGTTTTTTGGGGAATATTTGGGAATTCCTTGGGAATTTTTGGGAATTTTTTGGGAATTGCTTGGGATTTTTTGGGGGAATTTTGGGGACTATTTTTGGGGAATTTTGGGGTAATTTTAGGGAGTATTTAGTTGACTCACAGCCAGGGCCGGGACGGTTCCCAGGCGCTCGCAGCCGCCCCGGGCAGGAGGGATTTGCTCTCCCGGAATGGAGATTTTTGGGAATTCCTTGGGAGTTTTTGGGGGATTTTTTTTTAATTTTTTGGGAATTCCTTGGGAATTTTGGGGGGATTTTTAAAAATTTTTTGGGAATTCCTTGTGAATTTTGGGGAAATTTTTTTGGGGAATTCCCTGGAAGTTTTTTGGGAATTCCTTGTGAATTTTGGGGAGAATTTTTGGGGAATTTTTGGGAATTTTTGGGGAATTCCTTGGGAATTTTGGGGGGGGAATTTTTTTGGGAATTTCTTGGGATTTTTTTGGGAATTCCTTGGGAGTTTTTTGGCAAAATTTTTGGGAATTTTTTTGGGAATTTTTGGGACTATTTTTGGGACTATTTTTTGGGTAATTTTTGGTACTATTTTTGGGAATATTTTTGGGGAATTTTGGGGAATATTTTGGGGGTTTTTTGGGAATTTTTGGGGTTTTTGGGGGGAATTTTGGGGAATATTTTGGGGAATTTTTGGGACTATTTTTGGGAATATTTTGGTTTGACTCACAGCCAGGGTCGGGACGGTTCCCAGGCGCTCGCAGCCCCCGGGCAGGAGGGATTTGCTCTCCCTGTACGGAGATTTTTGGGAGATTTTTTGGGTAATTTTGGGACTATTTTGGGAATATTTTCGGTTAACTCACAGCCAGGGTCGGGACGGTTCCCAGGCGCTCGCAGGGCCCCCCGGGCAGGAGGGATTTGCTCTCCCGGTACGGAGATTTTTGGGATTTTTGGGACTAATTTTGGGACTATTTTTGGGTAATTTTGGGGACTATTTTGGGGACTATTTTCGGTTGACTCACAGCCAGGGTCGGGGCGGTTCCCAGGCGCTCGCAGCCCGCCCCGGGCAGGAGGGATTTGCTCTCCCGGTACGGAGATTTTTGGGATTTTTGGGGATATTTTTTTGGATTTTTTGGGTAATTTTGGGGACTATTTTTGGGGAATATTTTTGGTTGACTCACAGCCAGGGGCGGGACGGTTCCCAGGCGCTCGCAGCCCCCCCCGGGCAGGAGGGATTTGCTCTCCCGGAATGGAGATTTTTGGGATTTTTGGGGACTATTTTTGGGGAATTTGGGCCTATTTTGGGTTGACTCACAGCCAGGGGCGGGGCGGTTCCCAGGCGCTCACAGCCCCCGGGCAGGAGGGATTTGCTCTCCCGGTACGGAGATTTTTGGGAATTTTGGGAGATTTTTTTGGGAATTTTGGGGTAATTTTAGTGCCTATTTAGGTTGACTCACGGCCAGGGGCGGGGCGGTTCCCAGGCGCTCGCAGCCGCCCCTGGGCAGGAGGGATTTGCTCTCCCGGTACGGAGATTTTTGGGACTATTTTTGGGGAATTTTTGGGTAATTTTAGGGCCTATTTCTGATTGACTCACAGCCAGGGTCGGGACGGTTCCCAGGCGCTCGCAGCCCCTGGGCAGGAGGGATTTGCTCGCCTGGAACGGAGATTTTTGGGATTTTTTTTGGGAATTCTTTGGGAATTTTTTTGGGAATGTTTTGGGAATTCCTTGGGAATTTGGGGAATTTTTTTTGGGAATTCCTTGGGAATTTTGGGGAATTTTTTTGGGAATTCCTTGGGAATTTTTTGGGGAATGTTTTGGGAATTCCTTGGGAGTTTTTTGGGGAAATTTTTGGGAATTCCTTGGGAATTTTGGGGGGAATTTTTGGGGAATTCCTTGGGAGTTTGGGGGGAAGTTTTCTGGGAATTCCATGGGATTTTTGGGGGGAATTTTGGGTAATATTTTGGGGGTTTTTTGGGAATTTTTGGGACTATTTTTTGGGAATTTTTGGGGAATTTTTGGGCCTATTTTTGTTTAAATCACAGCCAGGGCCGGGACGGTTCCCAGGCGCTCGCAGCCCGCCCCGGGCAGGAGGGATTTGGTCTCCCTGTACGGAGATTTTTGGGATTTTTGGGGATATTTTTTGGGGATTTTTGGGGATATTTTTGGGACTATTTTGGTTTAACTCACAGCCAGGGTCGGGACGGTTCCCAGGTGCTCGCAGCCCCCCCCGGGCAGGAGGGATTTGCTCTCCCGGTACGGAGATTTTTGGGGATATTTTTTGGGAATTTTTGGGTAATTTTGGGGACTATTTTGGGGAATATTTTGGGGGTTTTTTGGGAATTTTTGGGACTATTTTTGGGAGATTTTTTGTGGAATTTTGGGGACTATTTTAGGGCCTATTTTGGTTTAACTCACAGCCAGGGTCGGGACGGTTCCCAGACGCTCGCAGCCCCCGGGCAGGAGGGATTTGCTCTCCCGGTACGGAGATTTTTGGGGACTATTTTTTGGGAATATTTTTGGGGAATTTTGGGGAATATTTTGGTTTGACTCACAGCCAGGGTCGGGGCGGTTCCCAGGCGCTCGCAGCCGCCCCGGGCAGGAGGGATTTGCTCTCCCGGTACGGAGATTTTTGGGATTTTTTTTGGGAATTCTTTGGGAATTTTTTTGGGAATGTTTTGGGAATTCCTTGGGAATTTGGGGAATTTTTTTTGGGAATTCCTTGGGAATTTTTGGGGGAATTTTTGGGGAATTTTTTGGGAATTCCTTGGGAATTTTGGGGGGAATTTTTTTGGGAATTCCTTGGGAATTTTTGAGGAATTTTTTGGGATTTTCTTTGGAGTTTTTTTGGGGAAATTTTTGGGAATTTTGGGGGGATTTTTTTTAATTTTTCCGGAATTCCTTGGGAATTTTGGGGGAATTTTGGGGAATATTTTGGGGATTTTTTTGGGAATTTTGGGGACTATTGTTGGGAGATTTTTTGGGTAATATTTTAGGGCCTATTTTGGTTTAACTCACGGCCAGGGTCGGGGCGGTTCCCAGGCGCTCACAGCCCCCGGGCAGGAGGGATTTGCTCTCCAGGAATGGAGATTTTTGGGATTTTTGGGATTTTTTTTGGGAATTCCTTGGAAATTTTGGGGGAAATTTTTTGGGAATTCCTTGGGAATTTTTTTGGGAATTTTTTTGGGAATTCCTTGGGAGTTTTTTGGGGATTTTTAAAAAATTTTTTGGGAATTCCTTGGGAATTTTGGGGGGAATTTTTTTGGGAATTCCTTGGGAATTTTTGAGGATTTTTTTTGGAATTCCTTGGGAGTTTTTTGGGGAATTTTTTGGGAATTCCTTGGGAATTTTGGGGGGAATTTTTGGGGAATTCCTTGGGAATTTTGGGGGGAATTTTTTTGGGAATTCCTTGGAGATTTTTTTGGGAATTTTTTGGGAATTCCTTGGGAATTTTGGGGGGGATTTTTTTGGGAATTCCTTGGGAGTTTTTTGGGGAATTCCTTGGGAATTTTGTGGGAATTTTTTTGGGAATTTTAGGGGAATTCCTTGGGAATTTTGTGGGAATTTTTGGGGAATTTTAGGGGACTTCCTTGGGAATTCTGTGGGAATTTCTTGGGATTTCTTTGGGAATTTCCAGGGAATATTTTGGGATATTTTTTTAGGAATTCCCTGGGAATATTTTGGGAATTTTTTTAGGAATGTCTTGGGAATTTTGGGAGGAATTTTTCGGAATTCCTTGGGATTTTTTGGGGGGAATTTTTGGGGAATTTTTTTGGGAATTCCTTGGGAATTTTTTTTGAATTTTGGGAATATTTTGGTGGAATTTTTGGGGAAAATTTAGGTGGACTCACGGCCAGGGTCGGGACGGTTCCCAGGCGCTCGCAGCCGCCCCCGGGCAGGAGGGATTTGCTCTCCCGGTACGGAGATTTTTGGGATTTTTGGGATATTTTTTGGGATTTTTTGGGTAATTTTGGGGACTATTTTAGGGACTATTTTGGTTTAACTCACGGCCAGGGTCGGGACGGTTCCCAGGCGCTCGCAGCCCGCCCCGGGCAGGAGGGATTTGCTCTCCCGGTACGGAGATTTTTGGGAATTTTGGGATATTTTTGGGATTATTTTAGGGAATATTTTCGGTTTAACTCACAGCCAGGGTCGGGACGGTTCCCAGGCGCTCGCAGCCCCCGGGCAGGAGGGATTTGCTCTCCCGGTACGGAGATTTTTGGGGATATTTTTTGGGAATTTTGGGAATATTTTAAGGAGTATTTGTTTAACTCACAGCCAGGGGCGGGACGGTTCCCAGGCGCTCGCAGCCGCCCCCGGGCAGGAGGGATTTGCTCTCCCGGAACGGAGATTTTTGGGAATTTTGGGGATTATTTTGGGGTAATTTTAAGGAGCATTTGTTTAACTCACGGCCAGGGGCGGGGCGGTTCCCAGGCGCTCACAGCTCCCCCCGGGGCAGGAGGGATTTGCTCTCCAGGAATGGAGATTTTTGGTGAATTTTTGGGTAATTTTGGGGCCTATTTTGTTTAACTCACGGCCAGGGTCGGGACGGTTCCCAGGCGCTCGCAGCCCCCGGGCAGGCGGGATTTGCTCTCCCGGTACGGAGATTTTTGGGAATTTTGGGAATATTTTGAGGAGTATTTGTTTAACTCACAGCCAGGGTCGGGGCGGTTCCCAGGCGCTCGCAGCCCCCCCCGGGCAGGAGGGATTTGCTCTCCCGGTACGGAGATTTTTGGGATTTTTGGGGACTATTTTTGGGGAATTTTGGGGTAATTTTAGGGAATATTTAGGTTGACTCACGGCCAGGGTCGGGACGGTTCCCAGGCGCTCGCAGCCCCCCCCGGGCAGGAGGGATTTGCTCTCCCGGAATGGAGATTTTTGGGATATTTTGGGGACTATTTTTGGGGAATTTTTGGGTAATTTTGGGTAATATTTCGGTTAACTCACAGCCAGGGGCGGGACGGTTCCCAGGCGCTCGCAGCCCCCGGGCAGGAGGGATTTGCTCTCCCGGTACGGAGATTTTTGGGATTTTTGGGAGATTTTTTGGGGAATTTTTGGGAGATTTTTTGGGAATTTTGGGGACTATTTTAGGGAGTATTTAGCTGACTCACAGCCAGGGTCGGGACGGTTCCCAGGCGCTCGCAGCCCGCCCCGGGCAGGAGGGATTTGCTCTCCCGGTACGGAGATTTTTGGGGAATTTTAGGGTAATTTTAGTGCCTATTTTGGGTTAACTCACAGCCAGGGGCGGGACGGTTCCCAGGCGCTCGCAGCCCCCCCCGGACAGGCGGGATTTGCTCTCCCGGAACGGAGATTTTTGGGGATATTTTTTGGGAATTTTGGGAATATTTTAAGGAGTATTTGTTTAACTCACAGCCAGGGTCGGGACGGTTCCCAGGCGCTCACAGCCCCCCCCGGACAGGCGGGATTTGCTCTCCCGGTACGGAGATTTTTGGGGACTATTTTTGGGGAATTTTTGGTGAATTTCGGGTAATATTTCTGGGACTATTTTTGTTTAACTCACAGCCAGGGTCGGGACGGTTCCCAGGCGCTCGCAGCCCCCCCCGGGCAGGAGGGATTTGCTCTCCCTGTTCGGCGCCTCCCGGCCGAGCCGCTCCCGCAGCAGCTCCAGCACCTGCGGGGTCAGCGACGGCTCCGCCCCCAGCGCCCGCCAGAGGGCGCGCGTGGGACTGCGGGGGGAAACAACGGGGATTGGGGAAAATGGGGATTTTTGGGGGAAAATGGGATAAACATGGGTTAAAATGGGAATTTTTGGGGTAAAAATGGGAATTTTGGGGTAAAAATGGGATAAACATGGGTAAAAATGGGATAAAAATGGGAATTTTTGGGGTAAAAATGGGATAAACATGGGATAAACATGGGATAAACATGGGTAAAAATGGGAAATTTTGGGGTAAAAATGGGAAATTTTGGGGTAAAAATGGGATAAACATGGGATAAAAATGGGATAAACATGGGTAAAAATGGGAAATTTTGGGGTAAAAATGGGATAAAAATGGGTAAAAATGGGGTAAAAAATGGGAATTTTGGGGTAAAAATGGGATAAACATGGGAATTTTTGGGGTAAAAATGGGATAAAAATGGGAATTTTGGGGGTAAACATGGGATAAACATGGGGTAAAAATGGGATAAAAATGGGATAAAATGGGATAAACATGGGTAAAAATGGGAATTTTTGGGGTAAAAATTGGAATCTATGGGATAAAAATGGGATAAACATGGGTAAAAATGGGATAAACATGGGTAAAAATGGGAATTTCTGGGATAACAACGGGAATTTTGGGGTAAAAATGGGATAAACATGGGATAAACATGGGTAAAAATGGGATAAAAATGGGTACAAATGGGAATTTTGGGGTAAAAATGGGATAAAAATGGGAAATTTTGGGGTAAAAATGGGATAAACATGGGTAAAATGGGATAAAAATGGGAATTTCTGGGATAACAATGGGAATTTTGGGGGTAAAAATGGGATAAAAATGGGATAAAAATGGGAATTTGGGGGAATTTGGGATTTGTGATTTGGGGCTGGATTTGGGATTTGGGCTGGATTTCGGGATGGATTCAGAATCAGGTCCGTGTTTGGGATCAGGGCTGGATTTGGGGCTGGATTTGGGGCTGGGGCTGGATTTTGGACTGGGTCCGAATTTGGGGCTGGATCTGGGATTTGGGGCTGGATTTGGGATTGGGGCTGGATTTGGGGCTGGATTTGGGACTGGGGTTGCATTTTGGACTGGGTCTGAATTTGGGGCTGGATCTGGGATTTGGGAATTAGGGCTGGATTTGGGATTTGGGCTGGATTTGGGATTTGGGCTAGATTTGGGGCTGGATTTGGGACTGGGGTTGGATTTGGGGCCGGATTTGGGATTTGGATTTGTATTTGGGATTTGGATCTGTATTTGGGATTTGGGGCTGGATTTGGGATTGGGGCTGCATTTTGGATTTGGGATTTGGGGCTGGATTTGGGATCCGGGCAGGGCTGGATTTGGGATTGGGTCTGTATTTGAGACTGGGGCTGGGTATGGGATTGGGGCTGGGATTCAGGGCTGGATTTGGGATTGGGGCTGGATTTGGGACTGGAATGTCGGAATTTGTGACTGGATTTGAGACTGGGGCTGGATTTGGGATTTGGGGCTGGATTTGTGATTTAGGGCTGGATTTGGGTTTGGAACTAGATGTGGGGCCGGATTTGGGATTGGGGCTGGATTTGGGGCGGGATTTGGGATTTGGATCTGTATTTGGGATTTGGGGCTGGATTTGGGATTGGGGCTGGATTTGGGGCCAGATTTGGATCTGGATTTGGGATTTGGGGCAGGATTTGGGATCGGGGCAGGGCTGGATTTAGGATCAGGTCTGGATTTGGGATTGGATATTGAATTTGGGGCTGGATTTGGGATTGGGCTGGATTTGGGATTGGGGCTGGATTTGGGGAAGGATTTGGGATTTGCATCTGCCTTTGGGATTTGCTCTGGATTTGGGGCAGGATTTGGGATTTGGGGCAGGGTTCAGGGTCAGGGCTGGATGTGGGGCTGGGTTTGGGATTTGGGGCTGGATTTGGGATTGGGGTTGGAATGTTGGGATTGGGGCTGGATTTGGGATTGGGGCTGGATTTGGGGCTGGATTTGGGGGTGGATTCAGAATCGGGTCCGTGTTTGGGATCAGGGCTGGATTTGGGATTGGTGCTGGATTTGGGGCTGGGGTTGCATTTTGGACTGGGTCCAAATTTGGGGCTGGATCTGGGATTTGGGCCTGGATTTGGGAATTAGGGCTGGATTTGGGATTGGTGCTGCATTTTGGATTTGGGCTGGCTTTGGGATTTGGGCTGGATTTGGGATTTGGGGCTGGATTTGGGATTTGGGGCAGGATTCAGGACTGGCTTTGGGATTGAGGGTGTATTTAGGATTTGGGGCTGGATTTGGGATTTGGGGCTGGATTTGGGATTGGGGCCAGATTTGGGGCTGGATTTGGGATTTGGATCTGTATTTGGGATTTGGGGCTGGATTTGGGATCGGGGCCGGATTTGGGGCCAGATTTGGGATTCGGATGTGTATTTGGGATTTGGGGCAGGATTTGGGATTTGGGGCTGGATTTGGGATCCGGGCAGGGCTGGATTTGGGGTTGAGTCTGTATTTGAGACTGGAGCTGGTATGGGATTGGGGCTGGGTTTGGGATTGGGGCTGGATTCAGGGCTGGATTTGGGATTGGGGCTGGGTTTGGGATTGGGGCTGGGATATAGGGCTGGATTCAGGGCTGGATTTGGGATTGGGGCTGGATTTGGGACTGGAACGTTGGAATTTGTGACTGGATTTGAGACTGGGGCTGGATTTGGGATTTGGGGCTGGATTTGTGATTTAGGACTGGATTTGGGATTGGAGCTGAATTTGGGTCCATGCTTGGGATTTAGGGCTGGTTTGGGATTTGGGTCTGGATTTGGGATTAAGGCTGGAATTTAGGGCTGGATTTGGGATTAAGGCTGCATTTTGGATTTGGGGCTGGATTTGGGCTGGGTGTGGGATTGCGGTGGATTTGGGATTTGGATCTGTATTTGGGATTTGGGGCTGGATTTGGGATTGGGGCTGGATTTGGGGCTGGATTTGGATCTGTATTTGGGATCGGGGATGGATTTGGGATCTGGGCAGGGCTGGATTTGGGATCAGGGCTGGATTTGGGATCAGGGCTGGATTTGGGATTGGATATTGAATTTGGGGCTGGATTTGGGATCAGGGCTGGATTTGGGATCAGGGCTGGATTTGGGATCAGGGCTGGATTTGGGATTGGATATTGAATTTGGGGCTGGATTTGGGATCAGGGCAGGATTTGGGATCAGGGCAGGGATTTGGGATTGGGGCTGAGTTTGGGATCGGGGCTGGGACTTGGGGAAGGATTTGGGATTTGGATCTGCCTTTGGGATTGGCTCTGGATCTGGGGCAGGATTTGGGATTTGGGGCAGGATTCAGGATCGGGGCTGGATTCAGGGCTGGATTTGGGATTGGATATTGGATTTGGGATTGGATATTGGATTTGGGATTGGATATTGGATTTGGGACTGGGGATGGATTTGGGATCGGATATTGGATTTGGGACCAGGGCTGGATTTGGGATCGGGGATAGATTTGGGATTGGGGATTGGATTTGGGATTGGATATTGGATTTGGGATCGGGGATGGATTTGGGATTGGATATTGGATTTGGGATCGGGGATGGATTTGGGATTGGATATTGGATTTGGGATTGGATATTGGATTTGGGATCAGGGATGGATTTGGGATTGGATATTGGATTTGGGATTGGATATTGGATTTGGGATCAGGGATGGATTTGGGATTGGATATTGGATTTGGGATTGATTTGGGATTGGATATTGGATTTGGGATTGGATATTGGATTTGGGATCAGGGATAGATTTGGGATTGGATATTGGATTTGGGATTGGGGATAGATTTGGGATTGGATATTGGATTTGGGATTGGATATTGGATTTGGGATCAGGGCTGGATTTGGGATTGGATATTGGATTTGGGATTGGATATTGGATTTGGGATTGGATATTGGATTTGGGATCAGGGATGGATTTGGGATTGGATATTGGATTTGGGATCGGGGAATGGATTTGGGATTGGATATTGGATTTGGGATTGGGGATGGATTTGGGATTGGATATTGGATTTGGGATCGGGGATAGTTTGGGATTGGGAATGGATTTGGGATTGGGGAATGGATTTGGGATTGGATATTGGATTTGGGATTGGATATTGGATTTGGGATTGGATATTGGATTTGGGATCAGGGATGGATTTGGGATTGGATATTGGATTTGGGATTGGATATTGGATTTGGGGATTGGATATTGGATTTGGGATCGGGATGATTTGGATTGGATATTGGATTTGGGATTGGCTTATTGGATTTGGATGATGGGATGGATTTGGGATTGGATATTGGATTTGGGATTGGATATTGGATTTGGGATCGGGATGGATTTGGGATTGGATATTGGATTTGGGATTGGATATTGGATTTGGGATCGGGCTGGATTTGGGTTTGGGTGAATGGTATTTGGGATCAGGATAGATTTGGGATTGGATGATTTGGATTTGGGATTGGATATTGGATTTGGGATCGGGGTGGATTTGGGATTGGATATTGGATTTGGGATCAGGGCTGGATTTGGGATTGGGGATTGGATTTGGGATCGGGGCTGGATTTGGGATTGGATATTGGATTTGGGATTGGGGATGGATTTGGGATTGGATATTGGATTTGGGATTGGATATTGGATTTGGGATCGGGGATGGATTTGGGATTGGATATTGGATTTGGGATCAGGGCTGGATTTGGGATTGGATATTGGATTTGGGATCGGGGATGGATTTGGGACCAGGTCTGTATTTGGGATTGGATATTGGATTTGGGATTTGGGATTTGGGACCAGGCCTGTATTTGGGATTGGGTATTGGATTTGGGATTTGGGACCAGGTCTGTATTGGGATTGGATATTGGATTTGGGATTTGGGATCGGGACTGGATTTGGGATTTGGGATTTGGGATGTGGGAATGAGGATCCCCCGTCCCATTCCCGTACCCGTCGAAGGGCAGGGGGCTCCCCAGCAGGGTCCCCACCACGCTCTGCGGGTGCTGCAGCGCCAGGAGCAGCACCCAGCCCTGCGCCGCCCGCTGCAGCTGCAGCTGCACCTCCTCAGCATCCCCATCCTGCTGCAGGAATTGCAACCGCGCATGCAGCGCTGCCAGCAGCTCCGGGACCTGCGGGAAAAATGGGAATGATGAAATGGGAACACCAAAACCTGCAGGGAAAATGGGAATGAGGAGATGGGAAAGGATGGAAATGGGAATGAGGAGATGGGAAAGGAGGGAAATGGGAATGAGCAGATGGGAAAAGGGGAATGAGGAACTGGGAAAGGAGAGAAATGGGAAAGAGGAGATGGGAAAGGAGGGAAAATGGGAGTGAGAAGATGAAAAATGCGAATGAGAGGATGGAAGAGGAGAAAATGGGAATGAGGAGATGGAAAAGGAGGGAAAATGGGAATGAGGAGATGGAAAGGAGGGAAATGGGAATGAGGAGATGGAAAGGAGGGAAATGGGAATGAGGAGCTGGGAAAGGAGGGAAATGGGGAACACCAAAACCTGCAGGGAAAATGGGAATGAGGAGATGGGAAAGGATGGAAATGGGAATGAGGAGCTGGGAAAAGTGGGAAAATTGGGAACCCCCAGCCCTGCGCCGCCCGCTGCAGCTGCAGCTGCACCTCCTGATCATCCCCATCCTGCTGCAGGAATTGCAGCCGCGCATGCAGGGCTGCCAGCAGCTCCGGGACCTGCGGGAAATGGGAATGAAAGGTGGGAAAGGATGGAAAATGGGGAACACCGAAACCTGCAGGAAAAATGGGAATGAGGAGATGGAAAAGGAGGGAAAATGGGAATGAGGAGATGGGAAAGGAGGAAAATGGGAATGAAAGGTGGGAAAGGAGGGAAAATGGGAATGAGGAGATGGAAAATGGGAATGAGGAGATGGGAAAGGAGGGAAAATGGGAATGAGAGGATGGAAAATGGGAATGAGGAGCTGGGAAAGGAGGGAAAATGGGAATGAGGAGATGGGAAAGGAGGGAAAATGGGAATGAGAGGATGGAAAATGGGAATGAGGAGCTGGGAAAGGAAGGAAAATGGAATGAGGAGATGGGAAAGAAGGGAAATGGGAATGAGGAGATGGGAAAGGAGGGAAATGGGGAACACCAAAAACTGCAGGAAAAATGGGAATGAGGAGATGGAAAGGAGGGAAATGGGAATGAGGAGCTGGGAAAAGTGGGAAAATTGGGAACCCCCAGCCCTGCGCCGCCCGCTGCAGCTGCAGCTGCACCTCCTCAGCATCCCCATCCTGCTGCAGGAATTGCAACCGCGCATGCAGCGCTGCCAGCAGCTCCGGGACCTGTGGGAAAACGGGAATGAGGAGACGGGAAAGGATGGAAAATGGGAACACCAAAAACTGCAGGAAAAATGGGAATGAGGAGACGGGAAAGGATGGAAAATGGGAATGAGGAACTGGGAAAGATGGGAAATGGGAATGAGGAGATGGAAAATGGGAATGAGGAGATGGGAAAGGTGGGAAATGGGAATGAGGAGATGGGAAAGGAGGGAAAATGGGGAACACCAAAACCTGCAGGAAAAATGGGAATGAGGAGCTAGAAAAGGTGGGAAAATGGGAATGAGGAGCTGGGAAAAGTGGGAAAATTGGGAACACCGAGCTCTGCGCCGCCCGCTGCAGCTGCAGCTGCACCTCCTGGTCATCCTCATCCTGCTGCAGGAATTGCAGCCGCGCATGCAGGGCTGCCAGCAGCTCCGGGACCTGCAGGAAATGGGAATGATGAAATGGGAACACCCAGCCCTGCGCCGCCCGCTGCAGCTGCAGCTGCACATCCTGGTCATCCTCATCCTGCTGCAGGAATTGCAGCCGCGCATGCAGGGCTGCCAGCAGCTCCGGGACCTGCGGGAAAAACGGGAATGAAAGGTGGGAAAGGATGGAAATGGGAACACCAAAAACTGCAGGAAAAATGGGAATGAGGAGCTGGGAAAAGTGGGAAAATTGGGAACCCCCAGCTCTGCGCCGCCCGCTGCAGCTGCAGCTGCACCTCTGGATCATCCCATCCTGCTGCAGGAATTGCAGCCGTGCATGCAGGGCTGCCAGCAGCTCCGGGACCTGCAGGAAATGGGAATGATGAAATGGGAACACCAGAACCTGCAGGAAAAACGGGAACGAGGAGATGGAAAAGGATGACAAATAGGAACACCAGAACCTGCAGGAAAAATGGGAATGAGGAGCTGGGAAAGGAGGGAAATGGGAATGAGGAGATGGAAAGGTGGGAAATGGGAATGAGGAGATGGGAAAGGAGGGAAATGGGAATGAGGAGATGGGAAATGGGAATGAGGAGATGGGAAAGGTGGAAAATGGGAATGAGGAGATGGAAAATGGGAATGAGGAGATGGAAAGGAGGGAAATGGGAATGAGGAGATGGGAAAGGAGGGAAATGGGAATGAGGAGATGGAAAATGGGAATGAGGAGATGGGAAATGGGAATGAGGAGATGGGAAAGGAGGGAAAATGGGAATGAGGAGATGGAAAATGGGAATGAGGAGCTGGGAAAGGAGGGAAAATGGGAATGAGGAGATGGGAAAGGTGGAAAATGGCATGGGATCATCCTGGATGGGTTTGGGTGGGATCCTTGGGATTGTCCCAGATGGGTTTGGGGTGGGATCCTTGGGATCATCCCAGATGGGATCCTTGGGATCATCCCCGATGGATTGGGGGTGGGATCCTTGGGTAATCCTGGGTGGGATCCTTGGGATCATCCCAGTTGAAATCCTTGGGATTGTCCCAGGTGGGTTTGGGGTGGGATCCTTGGGATCATCCCGGATGGGATCCTTGGGATCGTCCCAGATGGGATCCTTGGGATCATCCCCAATGGATTGGGGTGGGATCCTTGGGAAGGAATCACTGCGATAATTCCAGGTGAGTTTGGGGTGAGAGCCTTGGGATCATCCTGGATGGGTTTGGGGTGGGATCCTTGGGATCATCCTGGATGGGATCGTTGGGATCATCCCAGGTGGGTTTGGGATGGGATCCTTGGGATCATCCTGGATGGGATCGTTGGGATCATCCCCAATGGGTTTGGGATGGGATCCTTGGGATCATCCCAGATGGGATCCTTGGGATGGAATCACTGCGATAATTCCAGGTGAGTTTGGGGTGAGAGCCTTGGGATCATCCCGGATGGGATCCTTGGGATCATCCTGGATGGGATCCTTGGGATCGTCCCAGGTGGGTTTGGGGTGGGATCCTTGGGATCATCCCAGATGGGATCCTTGGGATCATCCCTGATGGGATCCTTGGGATCATCCCAGGTGGGTTTGGGATGGGATCCTTGGGATCATCCAGGATGGGATCCTTGGGATCATCCCAGGTGGGTTTGGGATGGGATCCTTGGGATCATCCCTGATGGGATCCTTGGGATCGTCCCTGATGGGATCCTTGGGATCATCCCAGATGGATTGGGGGTGGGATCCTTGGGATAATCACAGCTGAGTTTGGGATGGGATCCTTGGGATCATCCTGGATGGGATCGTTGGGATGGGATCACTGTGATAATTCCAGGTGAGTTTGGCATGAGAGCCTTGGGATCATCCCTGATGGGACCCTTGGGATCGTCCCGGATGGGATCCTTGGGATCATCCCCGATGGATTGGGGTGGGATCTTTGGGATCATCCCTGATGGGATTGTTGGGATCGTCCCAGGTGGGTTTGGGTGGGATCCTTGGGATCGTCCTGGATGGGATCCTTGGGATGGGATCCTTGGGATCATCCCAGGTGGGATCCTTGGGATCATCCCCAATGGGTTTGGGATGGGATCCTTGGGATCATCCCTGATGGGATCATTGGGATCACCCCCAATGGGATCCTTGGGATCGTCCCAGGTGGGTTTGGGGTGGGATCCTTGGGATCATCTCAGGTGGGTTTGGGGTGGGATCCTTGGGATCATCCTGGATGGGATCCTTGGGATCATCCCCGATGGATTGGGGATGGGATTCTTGGGATGGGTTTGGGGTGAGAGCCTTGGGATCATCCTGGATGGGATCCTTGGGATCACCTGGATGGGATCCTTGGGATCATCCCGGATGGGATCCTTGGGATCATCCCCAATGGATTTGGGGTGGGATCCTTGGGATCATCCCCGATGGGATCCTTGGGATCATCCCAGGTGGGTTTGGGGTGGGAGCCTGGGGATCATCCCAGGTGGGTTTGGGATGGGATCCTGGGGATAATTGGGAATGAATTTTGCGAATTTGAGGAATTTTTGGGACTGAATTTTGGGAACTTTTTGGGACTGAATTTTGGGAAATTTTGGGAATTATTTTTGGGACTTATTTTGGGAATGAATTTCTGGAATTTTGGGAATGAATTTTGGAACTTTAGGAATTAATTTTGGGAATTTTGAGATTGAATTTCGTGAATTTGGGGAATTTTTGGGAATGAATTTCGTGAATTCTGGGAATCAACTTTGGGATTTATTTGGGGAATTTGGGGATGGAATTTTTGGGAGTAAATTTTGGGAATTCTGGGAACTTTTTGGGACGGAATTTTGGGAATTTTGGGATTTCCGACCTTTTCCTGCAGGATGGCTCCGCGCTCCCGGATGAGGAATTTGGGGAATTTTGGGACTGAATTTTGGGAATTTTGGGGAATTTTGGGATTTCAGACCTTTTCCTGCAGGATGGCTCCGCGCTCCCGGATGAGGAATTTGGGGAATTTTGGGAATACATGTCAGGAATTTTGGGAATTCATTTTGGGATGTATTTTGGGATTTGTTTTGGGAATTCCAGGACTGAATTTTGGGAATTTTTGGGAATTAAATTTGGGAATTCTGGGGATCAATTTTGAGATTTACTTGGGGAATTTTGGGTGTGAATTTCAGGAATTTTGGGAATTTTGGAATGGAATTTTTTGGAAATTTGGGACTGAATTTTGGGCATTTTGGGGCAGGAATTTTTGGGATTTCGGACCTTTTCCTGCAGGATGGCTCCCCTCTCCCGGATGAGGGCGTTGCCGATGGCGGCGGCGGCGCGGGCGCAATCCCGCTCGGGATCATCCCAGGATTCCAGCAGGGCCAGGAGCAGCCCCAGCAGCTGCTCCGGGGGGATCCTCCTGCCCACAACCTGTAAAAATGGGAAAAAATGGGAAAATCGGGAATTCCTGAAAAAAATTCCCCGCAAAAATTGCAAAGAAAAGGCCAAAAAATTTAAAAAAAAAATTAAAAAAATACCAAAAAAATCCCCCCAAAAGGGAAAAAAAAATTCCATAAAAAGCCCAAAGAAAACGCTGAAAATTCCCAAAAAATTTCCCATGAAAACCCCAATGAAACCTCCCACCCAAAACATCCCACAAAATCCCCAAAAAAATAGAAAAGAGAATCCCATAAATCTGAAAAATTTACTCACAATTTCCCAGAAAATTCCCACCCAAAAATCTCATCTAAAAATCATAAAATTTAAGAAAAAATCCCCCAAAAATCCCAGAAAAATCCAAAAAAATCCCCCAAAATTCCAGAACCTCCCTCAAAAACATTCGGGGGGATCCTCCTGCCCACAACCTGCAGGAAAGGGAAAAATGGGAAAATCGGGAATTCCTAAAAAAATTCCCACAAAAATCGCAAAGAAAAAACCCAAAAAATAAAAAAAAAAATCATAAAAAAACCCCAAAATCCCCCCAAAAGCCCAAAAAAAGGAAACTAAAAAATCTAAAAAAGCACTCCCATAAATAGCCCAAAGAAAACCCAAAAAATACCCCAAAAAATCCCAAAAATCAAAAAAATTTCCAATGAAAACCCCCAAAAATCCCCATTAAAACCCCAAAGAAAACCCAAAAAATATCCTAAAAAGTAAAAAAAAAAATCCCAAAGAATCCCCTCCTAAAAATCCCATGAATCCCAAAAAAAAATCCCCTAAAAAGTCCCCAAAAATTCTGGGGGGATTCTCCTGCCCAGAACTTGTGGGAAGAGGAAAAATGGGAAAATCGGGAATTCCTAAAAAAATTCCCACAAAAATCGCCAAGAAAAAAACCAAAAAATAAAAAAAAATTATTAAAAAAATCCCCCCAAAAGGGAAAAAAAAATCCCATAAAAAGCCCAAAGAAAACCCTAAAAATTCCCAAAAAATTTCCCATAAAAATCCCAATGAAATCTCCCACCCAAAACATCCCACAAAATCCCCAAAAATCCCCAAAAAACCCCAAGAAATAATAAAAAAAATCCCATAAATCTGAAAAAATGACTCACAAATTCCCAGAAAATTCCTCCCAAAAATCTCATTTTAAAAATCATAAAATTAAAAAAAAAATCCCCCAAAAAATCTCAGAAAAATCCAAAAAAATCCTCCCAAAATTCCAGAACCTCCCCTCAAAAACATTCTGGGGGGATCCTCCTGCCCAGAACCTGCGGGAAAGGGAAAAAATGGGAAAATTGGGAATTCCTAAAAAAATTCCCACAAAAATCGCAAAGAAAAAAAACAAAAAATAAAAAAAAAATTATAAAAAAATCCCCAAAATCCCCCCAAAAGCCCAAAAAAAGGAAATAAAAAATCTAAAAAAGCACTTCCATAAATAGCCCAAAGAAAACCCAAAAAATACCCCAAAAAAATCCCAGAAATCCAAAAAATTTCCAATGAAAACCCCCAAAAATCCCCAAATAAACCCTCCAAAAATCCCCATTAAAACCCCAAAGAAAACCCCCCAAAAATATCCTAAAAAGTAACAAAAAAAATCCCAAAGAATCCCTCCTAAAAATCCAATGAATCCCAAAAAAAATCCCCTAAAAAGTCCCCAAAAAGTCTGAGGGGATTCTCCTGCCCAGAACCTGCGGGAAAGGAAAAAATGGGAAAATCGGGAATTCCTTAAAAAATTCCCACAAAAATTGCAAAGAAAAAAACCAAAAAATAAAAAAAAAATCATAAAAAAATCCCAAAATAAAAATTCTCCCCAAAAGCCCAAAAAAAGGAAAAAAAAAAATCTAAAAAAGCACTCCCATAAATAGCCCAAAGAAAACCCAAAAAATACCCCAAAAAAATCCCAGAAATCCAAAAAATTTCCAATGAAAACCCCCAAAAATCCCCAAATAAACCCTCCAAAAATCCCCATTAAAACCCCAAAGAAAACCCCCCAAAAATATCCTAAAAAGTAACAAAAAAAAAAATCCAAAAATCCCAAAGAATCCCCCCCTAAAAATCCAATGAATCCCCAAAAAAATCCCCTAAAAATTCCCCAAAAATTCTGGGGGGATTCTCCTGCCCAGAACTTGTGGGAAAGGGAAAAATGGGAAAATTGGGAATTTCTGAAAAAAAAAACCCACAAAAAATTGCAAAGAAAAGGCCAAAAAATTTAAAAAAAAATTAAAAAAATACCAAAAAAATCCCCCCAAAAGGGAAAAAAAAATCCCATAAAAAGCCCAAAGAAAACCCTAAAAATTCCCAAAAAATTTCCCATAAAAATCCCAAGAAATAATAAAAAAAATCCCATAAATCTGAAAAAATGACTCACAATTTCCCAGAAAATTCCCCCCAAAAATCTCATCAAAAAAATCATAAAATTAAAAAAAAAATCCCTCAAAAATCCTATAAATCCCAAAAAAACCCAACCAAAAATATCCCCAAAAATCCCAAGGAAAACCCAAAACACTGCAAATAAACCCCTGAAAAAATTCTATAAATTAAAGACAAAATTCCAAAAAAACCCCCCTAAACACCCACTGAAAAATCCTATATATCCTCCCAAAAATCCCCAAATAAACCCTCCAAAAATCCCCATTAAAACCCCAAAGAAAACCCCCCAAAAATATCCTAAAAAGTAAAAAAAAAAATTCCAAAAAATCCCAAAGAATCCCCACAAAAAATAAAATCAAAATTTAAAAAACTCCCCAAAAAAATCCCCCTAAAAAGACTTAAAAAATCTAAAAAAGTAAAAAAAATTTCCCATAAAAATCAGAAATAAATGCCGAAAATTCCTGCCCCAAAATTCTCCCAAAATTCTCCAACAATTCCCATAAAATCCCCCCAAAAAATCTCAAACAATTCCCCAACATTTCCATAAAATCCCACCTAAAATCAAAATAAATAAGGAAAAAAAATTCCTAAAAATTCTTAAAAAATTCCTAAAAATTTAAAAAAAAAAATCCCAAAAAATTCCTAAAAATTCCAAAAAAAATTCCCATAAAATTCCCCCCAAAAATCTCAAACAATTCCCCAACATTTCCATAAAATTCCACCTAAAATCAAAATAAAAAAGGAAAAAAAATTCCTAAAAATTCTAAAAAAATTCCTTAAAAAATTGTAAAAAAATTCCTAAAAATTCCCTTAAAAATTCCCAAAAGATTCCCCAAAAAAATCTCAAACAATTCCCCAAAATGTTCATAAAATCCCACCTAAAATAAAAGTAAATAAGGAAAAAAAATTCCCAAAAAATTCCCATAAAATTCCCCCCAAAAATCTCAAACAATTCCCCAACATTTCCATAAAATCCCACCTAAAATCAAAATAAATAAGGAAAAAAAATTCCTAAAAATTCTTAAAAAATTCCTAAAAATTCCCAAAAAATTCCTAAAAATTCTAAAAAAATTCCCAAAAAATTCCCAAAAAATTCCCAAAAAATCTCAAACGATTCCCCAACATTTCCATAAAATCCCACCTAAAATCAAAATAAAAAAGGAAAAAAAATTCCTAAAAATTCTAAAAAAAAATCCTAAAAATTCCCCAAAAATTCCCAAAATTCCCCAAATCCCAAATTTTCCTTTCTCACCAGCCCGATCCGGCTGCAGGTGTGGAAAAGGACGGAAAAATCCGGATTTTCCAGCCCCTCCTTGAGCTCCTCCAGCCCCTCCACCAGCTCGTCCCGGTGATCCCGAGAAAATCCTGGAGGAAAAATGAGAATTCCCAAAATTCCCAACCAAATCCCAAAAAAAAAAATTCAGGAAAAAAAAGAAAATTCTGGAAAAACCTTGGAATTCCAGAGGGAATTTGGGATTTTTTTTCTGATTTTTTGGGATTTTTCCTGATTTTTGGGCCAATTCCAGCCCCAAAACTGGGAAGGAATCCCTGAAAAATTCCAGGAAAATTTGGAAAAAAAAGAAAATTCTGGAATTTTAGGTTTGGAAAAACCCCTGGGAATCACGGAGTCCAAACAAACCTTGGAATTCCAGAGGGAATTTGGGATTTTTTTTCTGATTTTTTTGGATTTTTCCTGATTTTTGGGCCAATTCCAGCCCCAAAACTGGGAAGGAACCTCTGGAAAATTCCAGGAAAATTTGGGAATTTTGGGAATCATCCAGGTCATGGAATTCCAGAGGCAATTTGGGATTTTTCCAGATTTTTTCTGATTTCTTTCCCAATTTTTGGGATAATTCCAGCCCCAAAATTGGGAAGGAACCTTTGGAAAATTCCAGGAAAATTTGGGAAAGGAGAAAATTCCGGAATTTTGACCTTGGAAAAGCCCAAAATTGGGAAGGAACCTCTGGAAAATTTCAGGAAAATTTGGGAATTTTGGGCTTGGAAAATTCTTGGAAGTCATCAAATTCATCCAAACCCATCATTATCCCAGAAAATAAAATGGGAATTTGGGATTTTTCCCAATTTTTGGGCAGATTTCAGCCCCAAAAACTGGGAAGGAATCCCTGAAAAATTCCAGGAAAATTTGGAAAAAAAAGAAAATTCTGGAATTTTAAGTTTGGAAAAACCCCTGGGAATCACTGAGTCCAAACAAACCTTGGAATTCCAGAGGGAATTTGGGATTTTTTTTGGATTTTTCCTGATTTTTTGGGCCAATTCCAGTCCCAAAACTGGGAAGGAACCTCTGGAAAATTCCAGGAAAATTTGGGAATTTTGGGCTTGGGAATCATCCAGGTCATGGAATTCCAGAGGCAATTTGGGATTTTTCCAGATTTTTTTTCTGATTTCTTTCCCAATTTTTGGGCCAATTCCAGCCCCAAAATTGGGAAGGAACCTTTGGAAAATTCCAGGAAAATTTGGGAAAGGAGAAAGTTCCGGAATTTTGGCCTTGAAAAAGCCCAAAATTGGGAAGGAACCTCTGGAAAATTTCAGGAAAATTTGGGAATTTTGGGCTTGGAAAATTCTTGGAAGTCATCAAATTCATCCAAACCCATCATTATCCCAGAAAACAAAATGGGAATTTGGGATTTTTCCCAATTTTTGGGCAGATTCCAGCCCCAAATTTGGGAAGGAACACCTAAAAACTCCCAGAAAATTCGGGAAAAAGAGAAAATTCCGGAATTTTGGGCTTGGAAAAGCCCCTGGGAGTCATCGGGACCTTGGAATTCCAGAGGGAATTTGGGATTTTTTTTCCTGATTTTTTGTGATTTTTCCCAATTTTTGAGCAAATTCCAGCCCCAAAACTGGGACTGAATTCCAGGAAAATTTGGGAAAAGAGAAAATATGGGAATTTTGAGCTTGGAAAAATCCTTGGGAATCATCCAGGCCATGGAATTCCAGAGGGAATTTGGGATTTTTTTTTTCCCCAATTTTTGGGGCAAATTTGATGGGATTGATCCCAAAAAATCTCAGAATTCCATGAAATTTTCTTTCCGGGCGCTTCCCAAAATTCCAAAGGGAAGCAGCGCCCCCTGCTGGACAAGATGAGAACTTCACATTCCCAAAATCCCAAAAAAAAAATCAGAAAAACCAATCCCAAAAATTCCAAAAATCCCCCAAAAACATCAGGAAAACGAACCCCAAAAATTCCCAAAAAATCCTTGGAAAAACCATTCCCAAAAAGCCCAAAAAGCCCCAAAAATTTTTGGAATTCCATGGGAAAAATCAGAATTTGGGATTGAACCTCAAAAACCCCTGGGAATTCCATGGAAAAGTTGGGATTTTATGGGATTGGACCTCAAAAATTCCATGGAAAATTCAGAATTGGATGGGATTGAACGCAAAAACTTTGGGAATTCCTTGGGAAAAGCTGGAATTGGATGGGATTGAATGCTAGAATTCCCAGAATTCCACAGAATTCCCTCTTCAGGATTGAACACCAAAATTTTGGGAATTCCTTGGAAAAGTCCGGAATTAAGGGGATGGAACTCCATCAACTCCAGAAATTCCTTGGGAAAAGCTGGAACTTTCCCATCCAACCCCAAAAATTCCTGGAATTCTCTCTTTGGGATTGCAGCCCTAAAACTTTGGGAATTCCTTGGGAAAATGTTGGAATTTTATGGAATTAGACCCCAAAAATTCCCAGAATTCCATGGAAAACTTCAAATTGGATGGGATGGAAACTGAAAAATTCCCAGAATTCCATGGAAATGTTGGAATTTGGGATTGAATCCCAAAAATTTTCCATGAAATTCCATGGAATTCCCTCTCAGCTGGACAACCTGAGAACTGCACGCTCCCAAATCCCCCAAAACCTCAGGAAAACCATTCCCAAAAATTCCCAAAAAATTCCCAAAAACCCCAAACACTCCCAGAATTTCATGGAAAATTCGGAATTGGACGCCATGGAAACTCAAAAATTCCAGGAATTCCATGGGATTGAACCCCAAAATTTCCATGGAATTCCATGGAATTCCCTCTCAGCTGGACAACCCGAGAACTGCACGCTCCCAAAACCTTGGGAAAACCATTCCCAAAAATCCCCAAATCCTACATAATTCCCTCTTTAGGAATGAGCCCTAAAATTCCGGGAATTCCTTGGAAAAAAGCCGGAATTGGATGGGATTGAACCCCAAAATTTCCATGGAATTCCCTCCCAGCTGGACAACCTGAGAACCGCACGCTCCCAAACCCCAAATCCTTGGGAAAACCATTCCCAAAAACCCCAAACACTCCCAGAATTCCATGGAAAATTTGGAATTGGACGCCATGGAAACTCAAAAATTCCAGGAATTCCATGGAAAAGTCAGAATTGGATGGGATTGAACTCCCAAAATTCCATGGAAATCCATGGAATTCCCCCTTTGGGATTGAACCACAAACACTTGGAGAATTCCTTGGAAAAAAGTTGGAATTGGATGGGATTGAACCCCAAAATTTCCATGGAATTCCATGGAATTCCCTCTCAGCTGGACAACCTGAGAACTGCACGCTCCCAAACCCCAAAACCTTGGGAAAACCATTCCCAAAAATCCTCAAATCCTACATAATTTCCTCTTTAGGATTCAACCCTGAAATTCTGGGAATTCCTTGGAAAAAAGCCGGAATTGGATGGGATTGAACCCCAAAATTCCCATTAAATTCCATGGAATTCCCTTTTAGCAGCGCCCCCTGCAGGACAACCTGAGAACTGCACGCTCCCAAACCCCAAAACCTTGGGAAAACCATTCCCAAAATCCCCAAACACTCCCAGAATTCCACGAAAAATTCAGAATTGGACGCCACGGAAACTCAAAAATTCCAGGAATTCCATGGAAAAGTTGGAATTGGATGGGATTGAACCCCAAAACCTCCTGGAATTTCATGGAATTCCCCCTTTGGGATTGAACCACAAACACTTGGGGAATTCCTTGGAAAAAAGCCGGAATTGGATGGGATTGAACCCCAAAATTTCCATGGAATTCCATGGAATTCCCTCTCAGCTGGACAACCTGAGAACTGCACAATCCCAAACCCCAAAACCTTGGGAAAACCATTCCCAAAAAATTCCAAAAAAATTCCCAAACACCCCAAACACTCCCAGAATTCCATGGACAATTTGGAATTGGATGCCACGGAAACTCAAAAGTTCCAGGAATTCCATGGGATTGAACCCCAAAATTTCCATGAAATTCCATGGAATTCCCTCTCAGCTGGACAACCTGAGAACTGCACGCTCCCAAACCCCAAAACCTTGGGAAAACCATTCCCAGAATTCCATGGAAAATTCGGAATATGGACGCCATGGAAACTCAAAAATTCCAGGGATTCCATGGAAAAGTTGGAATTGGATGGGATTGAACCCCAAAACCTCCTGGAATTCCATGGAATTCCCTCTCAGCTGGACAACCTGAGAACTGCACGCTCCCAAACCCCAAAACCTTGGGAAAACCATTCCCAAAAAATTCCAAAAAAATTCCCAAAAACCCCCAAAAACCCCAAACACTCCCAGAATTCCATGGAAAATTTGGAATTGGACGCCATGGAAACTCAAAAATTCCAGGAATTCCATGGAAAAGTCAGAATTGGATGGGATTGAACCCCAAAATTTCCATGGAATTCCATGGAATTCCCTCTCAGCTGGACAACCTGAGAACTGCACGCTCCCAAACCCCAAAACCTTGGGAAAACCATTCCCAAAAATCCCAAACACTCCCAGAATTCCACGGAAAATTTGGAATTGGACGCCATGGAAACTCAAAAATTCCAGGAATTCCATGGAAAAGTCGGAATTGGGTGGGATTGAACCCCAGAATCTCTGGGAATTCCATGGAATTCTCTCTCAGCAGCGCCCCCTGCTGGACACCCCGAGAACTGCACGCTCCCAAAACCTTGGAAAAACCATTCCCAAAATTCCATGGAAAATTCGGAATATGGATGCCATGGAAACTCAAAAATTTGAGGAATTGGGTGGGATTGAACCCCAAAATTTCCATGGAATTCCATGGAATTCCCTCTCAGCTGGACAACCTGAGAACTGCACGCTCCCAAACCCCAAAACCTTGGGAAAACCATTCCCAAAAAATTCCCAAAAAATTCCCAAACACCCCAAACAATCCCAGAATTTCATGAAAAATTCAGAATTGGACACCATGGAAACTAAAAAAATTCCAGGAATTCCATGGAAAAGTCGGAATTGGATGGGATTGAACTCCCAAAACTTCCATGGAATTCCATGGAATTCCCTCTCAGCTGGACAAGCCGAGAACTGCACGCTCCCAAACCCCAAAACCTTGGGAAAACCATTCCCAAAAATCCTCAAATTCTACATAATTCCCTCTTTAGGAATGAGCCCTAAAATTCTGGGAATTCCTTGGAAAAAAGCTGGAATTGGATGGGATTTAACCTCAAAATTTCCATGGAATTCCATGGAATTTCCTCTCAGCAGCGCCCCCTGCAGGACAAGCTGAGAACTGCACAATCCCAAAACCTTGGGAAAACCATTCCCAAAAATCCCAAACACTCCCAGAATTCCATGGAGAATTTGGAATTGGACGCCATGGAAACTCAAAAATTCCAGGAATTCCATGGAAAAGTCAGAATTGGATGGGATTGAACCCCAAAACTTCCATGGAATTCCATGGAATTCCCTCTCAGCTGGACAACCTGAGAACTGCACGCTCCCAAACCCCAAAACCTTGGGAAAACCATTCCCAAAAATCCCCAAATCCCACATAATTCCCTCTTTAGGATTGAGCCCTAAAATTCTGGGAATTCCTTGGAAAAAAGCCGGAATTGGATGGGATTGAACCCCAAAATTTCCATGGAATTCCATGGAATTCCCTCTCAGCAGCGCCCCCTCCTGGACAACCTGAGAACTGCACAATCCCAAATCCCAAAACCTTGGGAAAACCATTCCCAAACACCACAAACACTCCCAGAATTCCATGGAGAATTCGGAATATGGACGCCATGGAAACTCAAAAATTCCAGGAATTCCATGGAAAAGTCAGAATTGGATGGGATTGAACTCCCAAAATTCCATGGAAATCCATGGAATTCCCCCTTTGGGATTGAACCCAAAAACTTGGGGAATTCCTTGGAAAAAAAGCCGGAATTGGGTGGGATTGAACCCCAAAATTTCCATGGAATTCCATGGAATTCCCTCTCAGGTGGACAACCTGAGAACTGCACGCTCCCAAACCCCAAAACCTTGGGAAAACCATTCCCAAAAATCCTCAAATCCTACATAATTCTCTCTTTAGGATTGAGCCCTAAAATTCTGAGAATTCCTTGGAAAAAAGCCGGAATTGGATGGGATTGAACCCCAAAATTTCCATGGAATTCCATGGAATTCCCTTTTAGCAGCGCCCCCTGCTGGACAACCTGAGAACTGCACGCTCCCAAATCCCAAAACCTTGGAAAAACCATTCCCAAAAATCCCCAAACGCTCCCAGAATTCCATGGAAAATTTGGAATTGGATGCCATGGAAACTGAAAAATTCCAGGAATTCCATGGAAAAGTCAGAATTGGATGGGATTGAACCCCAAAATTTCCATGGAATTCCATGGAATTCCCTCTCAGCTGGACAACCTGAGAACTGCACGCTCCCAAACCGCAAAACCTTGGGAAAACCATTCCCGAAAATCGGGAATTTTTCCTTTTGGGAATTTTCCCCCACCTTGGTAGCAGAGCTGGATGCGCAGCAGGGCCCGGACGCAATCCAGGGAATCGCGGCGGATTTGCGGAATTCCGTCGGAGCAGCGCGGGGCCAGCAGGGCCAGGAGCGGGCCCAGGGCCTGGAACAGGGTCACCGACTGAGGGGGGAAAATTGGGAATTAAATTTGGGAATAAAAACCGGGAATGACTTCTGAGAATGAAATTTCAGGGGAAAAAAGAGAATGGGATTTGGGAATAAAAACTGGGAATGAAAACCAGGAATGGAATCCAGGAATGGAATTTGGGCGTTAGAAAAAGGGAGAATGAAATCCAGGAATGGAATTTGAGAGTGGAATTCGGGAACAAAATTTGGGGATGAAATTTGGGAATGGGAGCTGGGAATGAAATGTGAGAATGAAAACTGGGAGTGAAAACCAGGAATGGAATCCGGGAATGGAGTTTGGGAATGAAATCTGGGAATGGAATCCTGGAATGGAATCCATGAATGAAATTTGGGGAATAAAAGCTGGGAATAAGATTCAGGAATAAAATTTGGGAATGAAATACGGGAATTAAATTCGGGAATGGGAATTTGGGGATGGAATTTGGGAATAACCCCCGGGAATTCCATCGGAGCAGGGCGGGGCCAGGGCCTGGAACGGGGTCACCGACTGAGGGGGGAAAATTGGGAATAAAATTTGGGAATTAAATATGGGAATAAAAACCGGGAATGGGATTTGGGGGAGAAAAACAGGGAATGGAATTTGGGAATGGAATTTGGGGGGAAAAAAACGGGGACTGAAATTCAGGAATGGAATCTGGAGATGAAAACTGGGAATGGAATTTGGGAATGGAATTTGGGGGAAAAAAACAGGGAATGAAAACCAGGAATGGAATCTGGGAATGGAATGAGGGGGGAAAAAAAGGGGAATTTGGGAATGGAATCTGGAGATAAAAACTGGGAATAAAATTTGGGAATGGAATTTGGGAATGGAATTTGGGGGAAAAAACAGGGAATGAAAACCAGGAATGGAATCTGGGAATGGAATGAGGGGGGGAAAAAAAAAGGGGAATTTGGGAATGGAATTTGGGAATGGAAACTGGAGATGAACACTGGGAATGGAATCTGGGAATGGAATTTGGGGGAAAAAATGGGGACTGAAATTCAGGAATGGAATCTGGAGATGAAAACTGGGAATGGAATTCGGGGGAAAAAAAACAGGAATGGAATCTGGGAATGAAAACTGGGAATGGAATTCGGGGGAAAAAAAAAACAGGGAAGGAAAACCAGGAATGGAATCTGGGAATGGAATTTGGGAATGGAATCTGGGAATGGAATCTGGGAATGGAATTTGGGGAAAAAAAAAAACAGGGAAGGAAAACCAGGAATGGAATCTGGGAATGGAATTTGGGGGAAAAAACCCAGGGAATTAAAACCAGGAATGGAATCTGGGAATGAAAACTGGGAATGGAATTTGGGAATGGAATTTGGGGAAAAAAACAGGGAATGAAAACCAGGAATGGAATACCAGGAATGGAATTTGGGAATGGAATCTGGAGATGAACACTGGGAATGGAATCTGGGAATGGAATTCGGGGGAAAAAATGGGGACTGAAATTCAGGAATGGAATCTGGAGATGAAAACTGGGAATGGAATTCGGGGGAAAAAACACAGGGAAGGAAAACCAGGAATGGAATCTGGGAATGGAATTTGGGGGAAAAAACCCAGGGAATTAAAACCAGGAATGGAATCTGGGAATGAAAACTGGGAATGGAATTCGGGAACAAAAACCAGGAATGGAATCTGGGAATGGAATTTGGGGGAAAAAACCCAGGGAAAGAAAACCAGGAATGGAATCTGGGAATGAAAACTGGGAATGGAGCTTGGGAATAGAATCCAGGAATGAAAACCAGGAATGGAATTTGGAAATGAAAACTGGGAATGGAATCCTGGAATGGAATCCATGAAGGAAATTTGGGGAATAAAAGCTGGGAATAAGATTCAGGAATAAAATTCAGGAATTAAATTCGGGAATTAAATTCGGGAATGGGAATTTGGGGATGGAATTTGGGAATAACCCCCGGGAATTCCATCGGAGCAGGGCGGGGCCAGCAGGGCCAGGAGCGGGCCCAGGGCCTGGAACGGGGTCACCGACTGAGGGGGGAAAATTGGGAATAAAATTTGGGAATAAAAACTGGGAATAAAAACTGGGAATGGGATTTGGGGGAGAAAAAACAGGGAATGGAATCTGGGAATGGAATTTGGGGGGAAAAAAACGGGGACTGAAATTCAGGAATGGAATCTGGAGATGAAAACTGGGAATGGAATTTGGGAATGGAATTTGGGGGAAAAGAACAGGGAATGAAAACCAGGAATGGAATACCAGGAATGGAATTTGGGAATGGAATCTGGAGATGAACACTGGGAATGGAATCTGGGAATGGAATTTGGGGGAAAAAACGAGGAATGGAATTCAGGAATGGAATCTGGAGATGAAATTTGGGAATGGAATTTGGGGGAAAAAAAACAGGAATGGAATCTGGGAATGAAAACTGGGAATGGAATTCGGGGGAAAAAAAAAACAGGGAAGGAAAACCAGGAATGGAATCTGGGAATGGAATTTGGGGGAAAAAACCCAGGGAAGGAAAGCCAGGAATGGAATCTGGGAATGAAAACTGGGAATGGAATCTGGGAATGGAATTTGGGAATGGAATTTGGGAATAGAATCCAGGAATGAAAACCAGGAATGGAATTTGGAAATGAAAACTGGGAATGGAATCCCGGAATGGAATCCATGAAGGAAATTTGGGGAATAAAAGCTGGGAATAAGATTCAGGAATAAAATTTGGGAATAAAAGTCAGTAATAAAATTCAGGAATGAACTCTAGGAATGGAATTTGGGAATGGAGTGTGGGAATGAAAACCAGGGATGAAATTTGGGAATGAAAACTGGGAATAAAAACCAGGAATGGAATCTGGGGGGAAAAACACCCAGGGAAGGAAAACCAGGAATGGAATTTGGGGGAGAAAAAAAACGGGGAAAAAAAACCAGGAATGGAATCTGGGAATGGAATTTGGGGGAAAAAAACCCAGGGAATTAAAGCCAGGAATGGAATCTGGGAATAAAAACTGGGAATAAAAACTGGGAATGGAATGCGGGAATAAAACCTGGGAATGCAGGGCGTGGAAAGGAGTCAGGGACTGGGGAGGAAAACTGGAATTAAAAACTGGGAATGAAAGTGGGGAATGGAATCTGAGAACGGAATTTGGAAATAAGAACTGGGAATGGCATCTGAGAGTGGAATTTCAGGGAAAAAAGAGAATGGGATTTGGGAATAAAAACTGGAAGTGAAAACCAGGAATGGAATCCAGGAATGGAATTTGGGCGTTAGAAAAAGGGAGAATGAAATTCAGGAATGGAATTCAGGAATGGAATCTGGAAATGGAATTTGGGCAAAAAAAAAAACAGGGAATGAAAGCCAGGAATGGAATGCGGGAATGAAAACCAGGAATGGAATTTGGGAATAAAATTCAGGAAGGAAAACTGGGAATGGAATCTGGGAATGGAATGCGGGGAAAAAAAAGGGGAATGAAATTTGGGAATGGAATTCAGGAATAAAAACCAGGAATGAAAACCAGGAATGGAATTCAGGAATGGAATTTGAGGGGGAAAAAAAGGGAATGGAATTTGGGAATGGAATTCAGGAATAAAAACCAGGAATGGAATTTGGGGGAGAAAAAAAGGAAATGGAATTTGGGAGTGGAATTTGGGGGAAAAAAACGAGGAATGGAATTCAGGAATGGAATCTGGAATGAAAACTGGGAATGAAATCTGGGAATAGAAATTGGGAATGGAATCCAGGAATAAAAACCAGGAATGGAATCCAGGAATGGAATCTGGGAATGGAATTTGGGAATGAAAACCCAGAATCGAATTTGGGAATAAAATTCGGGAAGGAAAACTGAGAATGGAATCTGGGAATGGAATGCGGGGGAAAAAAAAGGGGAATGAAATTTGGGAATGGAATTCAGGAATCAAAACCAGGAACGGAATCCAGGAATGGAATTCAGGAATGGAATTTGAGGGGGAAAAAAGGGGAATGAAATTTGGGAATGGAATTCAGGAATAAAAACCAGGAATGAAAACCAGGAATGGAATTTGGGGGAGAAAAAAAGGAAATGGAATTTGGGAATGGAATTTGGGGGAAAAAAACGGGGACTGAAATTCAGGAATGGAATCTGGAGATGAAAACTGGGAATGGAATTTGGGCAAAAGAAACCAGGGAATGAAAACCAGGAATGGAATCTGGGAATGAAAACTGGGAATGGAATTTGGGCAAAAAAAACCCCAGGGAAGGAAAACCAGGAATGGAATCTGGGAATGGAATTTGGGAATAAAATTCGGGAAGGAAAACTGAGAATGGAATCTGGGAATGGAATGCGGGGGAAAAAAAAGGGGAATGAAATTTGGGAATGGAATTCAGGAATAAAAACCAGGAACGGAATCCAGGAATGGAATTCAGGAATGGAATTTGAGGGGAAAAAAAGGAGAATGAAATTCAGGAATGAAAACCAGGAATGGAATTTGGGGGAGGAAAAAAAGGAAATGGAATTTGGGAGTGGAATTTGGGGGAAAAAATGGGGACTGAAATTCAGGAATGGAATCCAGGAATGGAATTTGGGAATGAAAACTGGGAAAAAAATCTGGGAATAGAAATTGGGAATGGAATCCAGGAATAAAAACCAGGAATGGAATCCAGGAATGGAATTTGGAATGAAAACTGGGAATGAAAACTGGGAAGAGGAATTTGTACATTATTGTTCTATAGATAAAGAATTATTGTCATATATACATATATAGAGGGTAGAGATATATAATATGTTATTTATTTTAGCGATTAAATTTAATGTAATTATTGTAATTAAGTTAATTAACAGTGACTCACGCAGACGTGCAGGTCCTGCAGAAATTTGTACATTATTGTTATATATACATACACACACATATATATAAAAAATATATATAACATATTATATATATATATATAAAATTTATTTTATTGATTAAATTTAATATCATTAATTAAATGTAATTAAGTTAATTAACAGTGACTCACGCAGACGTACAGATGCTGCAGGAATTTGTACATTATTGTTATATATACATACACACACATATATATATAAATATAAATATATTATATATATAGAATTTATTTTATTGATTAAATTTAATATCATCAATTAAATGTAATTAAGTTAATTAACAGTGACTCACGCGGACGTGCAGGTGCTGCAGGAATTTGTACATTATTGTTATATATACATACACACATATATATATAAATATATATATAATATATTATAGATACAATTTATTTTATTGATTAAATTTAATATCATTAATTAAATGTAATTAAGTTAATTAACAGTGACTCACGCAGACGGGCAGGTGCGGCAGGAATTTGTACATTATTGTTACATACATATATATATAGAGAGAGAATATATATATATAATTTATTTGATTATATTAATTTAATTAAGGTTAATTTAGTTTATTAGTTTAATTAAGTTTAATTAACGGTGACTCACGCAGACGCGCAGGTGCCGCAGGAATTTGTGCATTATTGTTATATAGATATATAAAGTGAATATATATATATATATAAAGTGAATATATATATATATATATATACACTATATATAATTTATTTGGCGGTATTAATTTAATGAAGGTAATTAAGCTAATTAGGTTAATTAACGGTGACTCACGCAGACGTGCAGGTGCCGCAGGAATTTGTACATTATTGTTATATATATAAAGAGAGGCAATATATATTTATATATATATATATATATATAAAGCGTATAATTTATTTGATGCTATTAATTCAATGATGCTAATTAAGCTAATGAGGTTAATTAACAGTGACTCACGCAGATGCTCAGGTGCCGCAGGAATTTGCACATTATTGTTATATATATATATATAGAGAATGTATACATATATATATAGTACATAGTTATTTGACATTATTAATTTAATGAAGCTAATTAAGCTAATTAGGTTAATTAATGGTGACTCACGCAGACGCGCAGGTGCCGCAGGAATTTGTACATTATTGTTATACATATGTATATATATAGAGAGAATATATATATATATATATATATATATAGTATATATAATTTATTTGATGTTATGAATTTAATGAAGCTAATTAAGCTAATTAATTAATTAGCGGTGACTCACGCAGACGCGCAGGTGCCGCAGGAATTGGTACATTATTGTTATATACATATATATAGAGAGAGAATATATATATATATATACACTATATATAATTTATTTGATGTTATTAATTTAATGAAGCTAATTAAGCTAATTAGGTTAATGAATGTTGACTCACGCAGACGCGCAGGTGCTGCAGGAAGGTTCCCAGCAGGGCTTTGCCGGCTCCGAGCGCTCGCAGCCGCTCCGGGGGGCGCGGGGAGCGGATCCAGGGCCCCAAATGCTGGGAATGAACGGGAACAGGCTGGGATCCCACGGAATTCCAATGGGAAAATCCCGGGATTCCGGCGGGAAAATCCCGGGAATCCAGCGGGAAAATCCCGGAATTCCAACGGGAAAATCCCGGAATTCCAACGGGAAAATACCGGAATTCTACAGGGGAAATTTCTGGAATTCTGCAGGGAAAATCCCGGAATTCCAATGGGAAATTCCCAGAATTCCAACAGGAAAGTCCTGGGATTCCAAAGGGAAAATCCCAGAATTCCAACGGGGAAATCCTGGGATTCCAGCAAGAAATTCACGGAATTCCAGCAGGAAAATCCTGGGATTCCAACAGGAAAATCCCGGGATTCCAACAGGAAAATCCCGGAATTCCAACGGGAAAATCCTGGAATTCCAACGGGAAAATCCTGGAATTCCAACGGGAAAATCCTGGAATTCCAACAGGAAAATCCTGGAATTCCAACGGGAAAATCCCAGAATACCAGAAAATTTCCCCCAAATTCCCAAATAATTCCCAAATAATCCCCAAAATTCCAGAAAATTTCCCCAAAGTTCCAAAAAAATTCCCCAAATTCTGCAAATAATTCCCAATAGTCCCCCAAAATTCCCCAAAATTCCAGAAAAATTCCCAAAATTCCAGAAAAATTCCCCAAAGTTCCCAAAGAATCCCCAAAAATCCAGACAAATTCCCCCAAATATCCCAAATAATTCCCAAATAATTCCCAAAAACCACCCAAAATTCCCCAAATTTCTTCCCAAAATTCCCCCAAATTCCCAATAATTCCCCAAATTCCCAAATTCCCTGATCAGACTCACGGCAAAGATCTCCTGGAGGCCGCCGGGGCTGAGGCGCCTCCGGAGGAGCTCCCGGAGCAGCTGCGAGAGAGCGCCCAGGGCGGCCACGAGCAGATCCTGAAAAGGGAAAACATCCTGGAAAAATCCCGGAAAATCCCGGAATTCCGGCATTGAGAAAAACCCCCGAGTCCCCAAATCCATCCCGGGAAAAAATCCCAGAAATATCCCAGAAAAATCCCGGGAAATTCCTGGAATTCCGGCATCGGGAAAACCACCTGAAATTCCCAAATCCCTCCCAGAAATATCCAAGAAAAATCCCAGAAAAATCCCGGAATTCCGGCATCGGCAGAAATGCCGGAATCCCCAAATCCATCCCGGGAAAATCCCGGAAAAATCCCGGAAAAATCCCGGAAAAATCCCGGAATTCCGGCATTGGGAAAACCACCTGAAATTCCCAAATCCCTCCCATGAAAATCCCGGAAAATCCCGGAATCCATCCCGGAAAAATCCCGGAAAAATCCCGGAAAAATCCCGGAATTCCGGCATTGGCAAAACCCTGGAATCCCCAAACCCATCCCAGGAAAAATCCCGGGAAAATCCCGGAATTCCAGCATTGGCAAAAACCCCGGAATCCCCAAACCCATCCCGGGAAAATCCCAGAAAAATCCTGGAAAAATCCCGGAAAAATCCCGGAATTCCGGCATCGGCAAAAACCCCCGAAACCCCAAACCCATCCCAGGAAAATCCTGGGAAAATCCCAGAAAAATCCTGGAATTCTGGTATTGGCAAAAACCCTGGAATCCCCAAATCCATCCCGGGAAATGGGAATGGGGGAAATAATTGGGAAAAAATGGGAAAAATGGGAATGATGGAAATGGGAACGGGAAACTGGGAATGGGAATAATGGGAATAATGGGAATAATGGGAATAATGGGAATAATGGGAATGGGAATTTGGGAATGGGAATGATGGGAATGCGAAATTTGGAACGGGAAAAATGGGAAAAAATGGGGAAAAATGGGAATGACGGGAATGGAATAATTAATGGGAAATTGGGAATGGCAAACCAGGAACAAAGGAGGAAATTCCCACTGCTCCCACAGAACCTGGGAGCGAATTCCCAGAAAACCCGGAGAAATGGAAAACTTGGGAATGGGAATAATGGGAAATTGGGAATGGGAATAATGGGAATTTGGGACTGGAAAAATGGGAATGGGCAGAATGGGAATGATGGGAATAATGGGAATGGGAATGGGAATAGGAACAATGGGAATTATGGGGAATTGGGAAAGTGGGAAAAACGGGAATTGGAGTGAGGAAAATGGAAATGGGAAAAGTGGGAATAATGGGAATGATGGGAATAGGGTGGGAAGAATGGGAAAAATGGGAATAAAGGGAAAGGGGAAGAGAATGGGAATAATGGGAATAATGGGAATGGAATAATGGGAATAATGGGAAAGGGGATTGGAATGGGAATTTGGGAACAGGAATCAGGGGAATGGGGAAAATGGGAAAAATGGGAAAATTGGGAAAAATGGGAATAGAAAAACAGGGAATGAGGAAGGAAATTCCCACTGCTCCCACAGAACCTGGGAGCGAATTCCCAGCAAACCCGGAGCTGCCCCACCCCCAGGAAAAGCCCGGGGATGTGGGGATGGGAATTTTCCCGGAATTCCCGTTTTTCCCCCCAATCCCACCTGGGCCTGGAAAAATGGGAATAATGGGAATGGTGGGAATGATGGGAACAGGAATGGGAAATTGGGAAATTGGGAATGGGGAAATAGGAAATGGGGCAAATTTGGAAATATGGGAATAGTGGGAATGGGAATAATGGGAATGATGGGAATAATGGGAATGATGGGAATAATGGGAATGATGGGAATGGGAATAATGGGAATGATGGGAATGGGAATGGGAATAATGGGAATGGGGAATTGGGAAAGTGGGAAAAATGGGAATGGGAGTGAGGAAAATGGAAATGGGAAAAGTGGGAATAATGGGAATGATGGGAATGGGAAGAATGGGAATAACAGGAAAATGGAAATGGGAATAGGGTGGGAAGAATGGGGAAAAATGGGAATAAAGGGAAAGGGGATGAGAATGGGAATAATGGGAATAATGGGAATAATGGGAATAATGGGAATAATGGGAATGATGGGAATGATGGGAATAATGGGAATGATGGGAATAATGGGAATAATGGGAATGATAGGAATGATGGGAATGATGGGAAAGGGGATCGGAATGGGAATTTGGGAACAGGAATCAGGGAAATGGGGAAAATGGGAAAAATGGGAAAATTGGGAAAAAATAGGAATAGAAAAACTGGGAATGAGGAAGGAAATTCCCACTGCTCCCACAGAACCTGGGGCTGGAATTCCCAGCAAACCCGGAGCTGCCCCACCCCCAGGAAAACCCCGGAATGTCGGGATGGGAATTTTCCCGGAATTCCCGATTTTCCCCCAATCCCACCTGGGCTCCGGGCGGGGGCGGGGCCTGGAAAAATGGGAATAATGGGAATGGTGGGAATGATGGGAACAGGAATGGGGAATTGGGAAATTGGGAATGGGAAATTTGGAATGATGGGAATAATGGGAATAATGGGAATGATGGGAATAATGGGAATGATGGGAACAGGAATGGGGAATTGGGAAAGTGGGAAAAATGGGAATGGGAGTGAGGAAAATGGAAATGGGAAAAGTGGGAATAATGGGAATGATGGGAATAGGGTGGGAAGAATGGGAAAAAATGGGAATAAAGGGAAAGGGGATGAGAATGGGAATAATGGGAATAATGGGAATGATGGGAATGATGGGAATAATGGGAATAATGGGAAGGAGGATTGGAATGGGAATTTGGGAATAGGAATCAGGGGAATGGGAAAAATGGGGAAAAAATAGGAATAGAAAAACTGGGAATGAGGAAGGAAACTCCCACTCCTCCCACAGAGTGAATTCCCAGCAAACCCGGAGCTGCCCCCCCCCCAGGAAACCCCCGGAATGTGGGGATGGGAATTTTCCCGGAATTCCCGTTTTTCCCCCCAATCCCACCTGGGCTCCGGGCGGGGGCGGGGGCGGGGCCAGGACGGAGCCCAGGGCGGCCTCCAGGAGCTCCGAGCGCTCGCGGTCGCTCAGCGGCGGCTCCAGGGAGCTGGGACGGGATCAGGAAAATCCGGGAATGGGATCTTTGGGAATTCTCCCCACCCGCCATGCAGGCTCCCTCCCCATTCCCAGGGAATTCCAGGATCCCATTCCCAGGGATTCCCAGGGATCCCTGAGCTCAGCGGCGGCTCCAGGGAGCTGGGACGGGATCAGGAAAATCCGGGAATGGGATCTTTGGGAATTCTCCCCACCTGCTTTCCCCCATGCCCAGGGAAGTTCAGGATCCCATTCCCAGGGATGTTCAGGTTCCCAATCCCATGGAATTCTTTGGGAATTCTCCCCACCTCCCCTATTCCCAGGGATCTTTGGGCTCCTATTGCCAGGGAATTTTTGGGCTCCCATTCCCAGGGAATTTTTGGGAATCTCCCCACCTCCCATCCAGGCTCCCTCCCCCATTCCCAGGGAATTCCAGGTTCCCAATCTCATGGAATTCTTTGGGAATTCTCCCCACCTGCTTTCCCCCATGCCCAGGGATGTTCAGGATCCCATTCCCAGGGAATTTCGGGAATTCTCTCCCATGGAATTTTCGGGAATCTGCCCCCACCTCCCCCATTCCCAGGGATTTTTGGGAATTTTCCCCACCTCCCATCCAGGCTCCCTCCCCATTCCCAGGGAATTTCAGGATCCCATTCCCAAGGATTCCCAGGGATCCCTGAGCTCAGCGGCGGCTCCAGGGAGCTGGGACGGGATCAGGAAAATCCGGGAATGGGAATTTTGGGAATTCTCCCCACCTCCCCCATTCCCAGGGAATTTCAGGATCCCATTCCCAGGGATTCCCAGGGATCCCTGAGCTCAGCGGCGGCTCCAGGGAGCTGGGACGGGATCAGGAAAATCCGGGAATGGAATCTTTGGGAATTCTCCCCACCCGCCATCCAGGCTCCCTCCCCATTCCCAGGGATTCCCAGGGATCCCTGAGCTCAGCGGCAGCTCCAGGGAGCTGGGACGGGATCAGGAAAATCCGGGAATGGGATTCTTGGGAATTCTCTCCCAGGGAATTTTTGGGAATCCATCCCACCTCCCATCCAGGCTCCCTCCCCCATTCCCAGGGAATTTCAGGACCCCATTCCCAGGGATTCCCAGGGATCCCTGAGCTCAGCGGCGGCTCCAGAGAGCTGGGACGGGATCAGGAAAATCCGGGAATGGGAATTTTGGGAATTCTCTCCCAGGGAATTTTAGGAATTGTCCCCACCTCCCACCCAGGCTCCATCCCCCATTCCAGGGAGCTGGGACGGGCTCAGGAAAATCCGGGAATGGGAATTTTGGGAATTCTCCCCACCCGCCATCCAGGCTCCCTCCCCATTCCCAGGGATTCCCAGGGATCCCTGAGCTCAGCGGCGGCTCCAGGGAGCTGGGACGGGATCAGGAAAATCCGGGAATGGGATCTTTGGGAATTCTCCCCACCCGCCATCCAGGCTCCCTCCCCATTCCCAGGGAATTTCAGGTTCCCATTCCCAGGGATTCCCA
>NW_026992370.1:0-103997 GCF_028769735.1 Zonotrichia leucophrys gambelii | reverse complement strand
ATCCTGAGGGGAACACACGAGGAGTGCCCTGGGGCAGGGACTCCCAGTGCTCCCAGTGTCCCCAGTGCCCCCAGTGCTCCCAATTCTGCCAATGCCCCCAGTGTCACAGCACATCATCGTAGTCACAGGGGTCCCCCTGTCCCTCATAGGGTCCTGACAGCTCTGTGTTGGTGACTTGTGGATCCCAAGGTGGGGCAGGGCTGGGGGACACCTGTGGGGACCCTGAGAGTGACACCAGTTGTGGGGACCTGGGTGGGGGTGACACCCGTGGGTGATGTGACCTTGTCCCCCCCGAATTCTCCCACTGCCCACTCGGTGCCCATGGCGTGGGTGTTGAGCACAGTCCCCTCGTCCAGGGGGGATCCTGTGGGGATAAGGGGGGGTCTCAGTAGTCTGGGAGGGGGAAAGCCTGAGCCGCCCACTCACCTGTCCTGGAGATTCCTGGTTTCTGCAAGGGAAAGGGGAGGGCATGACTGAGGGGACACCGGGACCCCTGAACCTTCCTGGGACCTCAGAGTTCCAACCACCCACGGGACCCCCAAATCCCCACTGCAGCCCTGATTCCCACCATATCCCTGATTCTCCCAGGACACTCATCACTCCTGAGACCTCTAGAACTTCTGCATCCCCACAGTGCCTCCAACCCCCCTGGTGCCCCCAACCCTCTGAGTTGACAGAACCCCAAGCCTGGCAGAAAGGGGCACCCCCAAACTCCCCCAGGATCCAAAAAGATCCTCCAACATCCTTGTACAGCCCTCCAGGACCTCCCCAAACCTTCCAGGAACTCCGAATGCACCACAATGTTGCTCAAAGCCCACCCAGGGAAGCCTGTGGAGGCCAACCAGGACACTCCAAATTCCCCCCATATCCCCCAGGACCCCCAGCCAAGGTCACTGCAGGCTCAGTGTCCCCCAGCTCAAGGGCCCTGGGTGCTGCTGATCTCTGCCCCCACTCTGGGGGCTTTCCATCCTTGCAGAGTCCCCATCCCACCACAATGTCACCCACCCCTGCAGTGCCACCGATGACAGCCAGGAGCAGGAGCAGGAGCAGGAAAAGGAGGGTCCTGCCGACACTCACAGCCACTGCTGGGGACAGAGGGGGACACACCAGGGTCACCCTGAACCATGGGGGACCTGAACTCCCCAGCAACCCTGTGTGACCCCACCTGTGACCCAGGGTGAGCCAGGTGTCACCTCCAGGGCCAGCTCAGGGCTGAGTACCCGGAACACGCGGTGCCCATCCTGTCCCAGCTGGTTGATGGCCACTCACTGGTAGGTGCCCGAATGTCCCACATCGATGTCCCTGAGCTCCAGGAGGGGACCCCAGGCCACCTCCTGCCCATTGTGCAGCCAGGTGAAGGTGACAGGGGCTGACCCCACCTGCACTGAGCAGCGCAGGGTCACATTGTCACCTGCGTGTACCCGGTGTGACAGGGGACCGGGGATGATGGTGGCATTGGCCATGGGCACTGTGGGGACAGAGATAGGGCTGGCACTGGGCCAGGTGGGATGGGAGTGCCGTGGGTTGGGTCACCCCCAGCTTAAGGGTCTCACTCACCCAGGACGGTGGCATTCAGGGGGTCACTCTCAGCCACGCTGTCCCTGTCGCTGACCCGGCACCAGTACTGGTCGCTGTCATTGTCCCCAACCTGGTGCAGCTCCAGGCAGGGGCCGGTGCCCAGCGGTGCCCCTGAGTCCTCCAGGTTCCAAGAGAAGGACAGGGCACCTGTCCCCACAGCCACTGCGCAGCTCAGCACCAGGCTGTCCCCGAGTGCCACCTGTCCCCGGGGGGCTGTGCTGACAGGGCACCCCTGAGAGTGCGACCCCTGCAGGGGAACACAGGAGGGATTGGGGACCCAGGAGGAGTGGAGGACATGGGAGAGGAAAGAGGGGGATTAGAGGGGAGCAGAGAGGATCTCAGTGAGCACAAGGGGACCCTGGGAGGCATGTTGGGATCTGGGCACAATGGTGAGACCCCGTGGAAATAGGGAGAGATCCAGGCAGGGATGGGAAACCAGACAAGAGACTGAGGAGACTCAGGGAATGATTTGGGGTTTAGAGATGGGGAGGAGGACCCAGGGAAGGAAGGGAAACCAGAGGGTGGAGCAGGGACCTTGGAAGGGGTGGGGAATCCAGGGAGGGATGGGGAGGACAAAGAGAGGGATGAGGGATCTGCAGGAGGAACTGGGCAGTCCTGGGGGAAACCAAGAGGGACTTGGGAAATTTTGTGTGACCCAGGGAAGAGTAAAGGGAGGGATGAAGGTTTCTGGCAGAGAGGGCAAAGCGTCGGAGGATGTTGGGCTTCCTTGTCCCCATCCATACACTCACTGTGCACTGTCACTGTCACAGGCTCCAACTCACTCCAGTGTGACACCCCATAGCCTTTGCAGGTGCAGCAGCCGCTGTGGTGCAGCTGCAGGGGGGACAGGGACAGCTCGGTCCTGTCATGGGGCCCCTCAGATGCTTCTGATCATGGTAGAAGTACACGTGTGTGAGGCATTTGTTCTGCCAGCCCCGGCAGCGCAGTGTCACTGTGCTGCCCTCCAGCAGCGCCCATGCAGGCACCTGCAGCACCAGCCAGTCTGGGAGACCGAGGGGTCCTGTCACACCAGTGGCATCAGGAGGATCATGATGGTACCGGGAGGAACCAGGAGCCAGCCATTGTGAGAGACAAGTCTCCTCACTCTGGGAAGCTCTTGGATGTCTTCAGAGCAGAGGACAGGCTCTGGTCACCCATGGAGCGGAGCCCACCCAGAGCCCTTGGGGTCACTGTGGGTGCCAGGCTGGCGGAACCCAAACCCCCGTCACCATCTGAGACTGTCATGGGGAGGCTGAGCCCGGTGCTGGGTCTCTCAGATGTGTAGGTGCCACTTTCGGTGATAGTGAGGTGGTCTTGTCCCTCCTGCCACAAGTGCCGCTCCTCCTTGTACCAGGTGGTGGCACCGGCGGTCCCCGAGCCCTGGCAGGTCAGTGTCACCCGGTCCCACAGCACTGCCGGCTTCCAGGGGGGCTCCACCAGGAGCTGGGTGGTCTGGGCACCTGTGGGTGACAGGGGACACCAGCCTGCCAGGGCCAGCATGGGGCTGGGGACAGCAGGGTGGGGCCATGGCATCCCCCGAGGACTCACCAGCGAGGCTGAGGGTTTGGGCTGGAAGGGAGAAGGGACAGGGCTGGGCTGGCTTGCACAGTGGGGACAGCAGCACAGGGGGACTGGGTGTGGGAACTGTCCCTAATTGTCCCCATGGGGTCAGCAGTTCTTTTGATAAAGTGCATGCGAGTGGTGCCAAAGGATTTGGAGAGGCAGGGGGACACGTCTATGTCACTGTCACCCGTGCACCCATCCCCATGGCTGCATCCTCACCGCTCTTTTCCCTGTTTTGTCCCTGCATCCCAGTTTCCTTGTCCCCATCCCCAGAGCTACCTGAGCCCAAAGGTGCCAGTCCCCACATCCCTGTCCCCACATCCCCATCCCTGAATTCCTGCCCCCCTCTCCCTGTCCTCAAAGCTACCCCATATGCCCAGTCCCACCAAGGTCTACTGTGGGTGACATGGACTGGCACTGCTGGCATTGGGGATCTCGGGGGACCGCGCAGCCCCCCTGTGACCCCTCCCATCCCGATTCCAGGGGTGCCAGGCCCGTGCCCGGGGCACTCACCCCACAGGAGCAGCGCCACCTTCCCTGCCATCCCAGTGTCCCCAGCCATGTGCACTGGCTGTCACTTGCTGCTGTGGCCACCGCTCCCCTGGCTGGCGGCTCTTTGGCCAAAGGGGAAGGAAGCGAGGTCCCGTCTGTCCCCATGTGTAGGTGGCCCTCGGTGGGGGCAGGGTGGGCACAGGCTGGGCACATGCTGGGGACAAGACTGCATAGTCTGGGGACATGGTGAGGGATGGTGTTGCCAGGAGTGGGGGGCTCAGGGCATGTTGGGAACAAAGGATGGGTGTCCAGGAAAATGGGGGTCCAGGGAAATTGGGGTCTCCATGCCTGGTGGGATTCAGGATGGGGGTACTGTGGGAACAGGGTCCCCAGGGATTTGGGGTCATGGCATGTGGGTGTGGGTGCCAGGGTTGGGGGTGCAGAGGGAAAAAGGGGACCCTCGGGTGTCTTGTTTATCTCGGCTGTTTGAGGGGCCTGGAAAGGCCCTGGGTGACCTTGGGGCAGCCCGCGTATCGAAGGACGAGAAGAGGCTTCAGTTCTTCTTTCGGTTTTTATGTTTATTAATTGCTTATCTAAAAGATGTTCTTTCAGCCAGCAGAGATCTGCTCAGCAGTCAGCCATGGGCACACTGTCTCGTCCCACGGACCGCCACATATCTTTATACCCCTAGTTACGTATACAATATTTATCATTTTTCCCCAATACCATCTATTCTTATAACTCGGTGTACTCTTAGTAATAACCAATCCAAAGGTGCCACCGTGGCCAAAGAAGATGGAGGAGAGGAGGAAGAAGAAGGAGGGTAGGACACACCCCAATTCCTCCATCTTACTCCTCTAAACCCCCCTGTACATAAATCCTAAACCCTGTTTCTCACCCTCTAATTAGCTAATCTTTCCACCCTTCACCCCGGTGAGGCCCTCTTATCTTCATAAAGGTGTCGTCTCCCGTGTAGGGTCAAAGTCCTGCCACCAGACACTTCTGGCAACATTCCAGGACTCCCGGGCCCCCCAAGGGTGGTCTCGGGGGCCCTGCATCCCAGGACTCAAATCCTGGGATCCCACATCTCCCCCTTCTGTTTGCACCAAGAAGACCTCTTTTATCACCCGATTCATGGCGCGCTTCAGACATACAAAAATGCACGGGACGACAATCATGAGGACTAGTAGGACTATTAAAACATAAAACCCTATCCTTAAGATTCTTCTCCAAATAGGAGAAATGTCAAAGAAATCTGCCAGCTGATCAATCCATGATCCCGTGATCTCGCCAAGCCTATTTACGCTGTCTTTTATGTTTCTAATACTTTCATGAATCGATTTTGAGTGATCTGAGAGATTCATGCAGCACATCCCTTCAAACTCTTCACACCCATGTCCATGGGCGAGCAATAGATAATCGATTGCAGCTCTGTTTTGAAGAGTCGCCTGTCTTATACCACTAACGTCTCTTAGCATGTCATCCAATGCGACAGACACAGATCGTGCATGTTTGCTCAACCAGCAACCCATGTGGTCGATCTGAGTTAAAGCCACCCCTGATGCTGTTTGAGGTGAGAAAATTGCTGTAGCAATGCTTGTTTTCTTATCCCAAGAAAATACTTCATCATTGCAATCTGTCGCATAATTTTGGATTGATCTTTTTCCTCTGCGTCTTTTCTCTCTTAACATGTTCAAATCAGGCGACAGCATTGAAATTTCCCCAATGCCGCATGGACCTCCCGTGGCATTAGCAGGAATGCCGTGCCAAATTCTGTCCCCACAAATTAAAAACAAACCCCGTGGCAATTGCACTGGGACTTGGATTGATCCTTTGGCAGTTCTCTTTGTATATTTGCACCAAGCCGATGCATTCTTATAAAACTCATGATTGGGAGTCAAATCGATAGTTTTTGCCTTCGTGGCCTCCGGAACCTCAAACTGCATGCAGAATCCCATTGTCATGGACCCAAAAATCTCCAATTCCTGAGGTTCTGTAGAAGCCACAGGAAGTAGATGTGTCCAAGCACACCACTCTTTCACAGGATTTTCAATGACCTGGGAGATGTTAACTGCGGAATGCCCTGGAACTGGCCATTCGTCCACTGGCAATCCAACCATGCATGCAGAAAATGGTTTTCCTGGCCTCGAATGTGTCAGGCAAATACTATCTAGATTTGCTGCTTGAGCCAAAGTCTCCCATAGATTTTGCCTTGGCTGATTTACAGGTAAATCTTCTCCCTTACTTGCTGCAATGAATGAAAGAATGATGCACATAAGCATCATGACACTCATTATTACGCTTTTATACAGAAATCCCCAAAGTCCTTAGTTTCCTTTTATTTTTCTTCGGGATCGCTCTTTCCGGCCTGAGTCTCGACTTCTGTCTGAGTACTCGTCTCTTTGTTTCTCGGATCAGCATTCTCGGGTTCTCGCGTCCGGAATGGCTTCACGTGCCGCGCCGACACCCACTTTAGACCTCGATCTGTGGAGATACAAGCAAAACCCTTGCCCCAAGTGATTAGTCTGAAAGGACCCTCTATTTGTCCTGTTTCTGGGTTCCTGATCAAAACCAAAGGGTTTTCCCTTAGCTTTGCCTGTGTGCTATTTAGAAAGTGTCTCACGATTGGTGGATTAGGTTCCGAGGATGAGCTATTTAGGAAATTCAACACATACAGTGCCTTATTTAATTTCATGTGAGGTGTTGCCTCTGGCTCACCCTTCTCTGTCTGTCCAGAAGGGATTTCAGGGTGTGATGTGTTCTTTCAATGATCGCTTGACCTGTGGGTGAATGTGGAATACCGAACGTGTGTCTGACACCCCATTTTTTCAGGAATTTGTCAAGCACCCTGCCTGTATACGTTGGACCGTTATCTGTTTTTATCTCCTGAGGCACACCTAATGCTGCAAATGCTTGCAGAAAATGTCGACAAGCATGGTCTGCTGTTTCCCCTGCATGTGCTGAAGCAAAGACTGCACCTGAGAATGTATCTACAGAAACATGAACATTTTTGAGCCTCCCAAAAGATGGATATTTCGTGACATCAGCTTGCCACAACTGAAGACTTTGCAGCCCCCGCGGATTGATAGCTCCGGTGGAAGAAGGTGGCTGCACAAACTGACAGTCTGGACAAGCACTAATGATCTCCCTCGCCTGAGTCTTTGTGAGACGAAAGGACTCCATCAGCGCTTGTGCATTCTGATGAAAGAACGCATGACTTAACCTTGCTTGCTCAAAAATGTCCGGCAGTGTTTGCGAAATGGGCATTGTCAGCCTGTCCGCTCGAGCATTTCCCTCCGCTAGAAATCCCGGAAGTGTCGTGTGCGCTCTAATGTGTGTGATAAAATACTCTCTTTCCCTGCCCTCTAGCAATGCCTTCAAGCTCATCAGATAGGAGTATAAAACCCCATTACTGACTTCTTTCAAGAGCGAACCTTCCAATCTCTTGACCACACCCGCAACATATGCGGAGTCTGTCACCAGATTGAGAGGTTGTTTGAACAACTGAAATGCTCGGACAACAGCTGCCAACTCCACAATTTGTGGAGAGCCCTGAACCTTCCTCACATCAGATTCCCAATCCCCTGTCGTTGAGTCTCTCCACGTGATCACTGACTTGTGTGTCTTCCCTGAGCCATCCGTGAACACTGTGATCCCGTCCAAGGGTTCTTCACTTATTCTTGGTTTTGTTTTATAACATATTTGCGATTGCAGTATCTTGTGTTGCGGAAAGTGGATTGTGCAAGTTCCCGGGAACGCCAGCAATGCGATTAACAGGTCTTTCGATTGTTGCATCGCCCACTCGAAATAGTCTTGTTTCAAGGGTAACCTGATGGTTGAAAATTCTCTTCCTGCCATCGTCAGCAACCTTGTTCTCGCTTTTATGATGATCTGTGCTGCCATCTCCAAGTCTATAAGAATTGTTTTTGCGGGCCTGTGTGGTAGGAAAATCCACTCTATGATTATCAAAGAGTCCTTTTGCGACTCGTCCCATTGGAAGATCAAACCATGGAACTGTGTTTTCTTCCCCAGCACTGCCAACTGAAAAGGCAACGTTGGAACAAATCGATGTGCCTGCCTTTTCTGTATCGCGTCTGCAACTTTCTCCAATTCCTTCTTTGCTTCTTGCGTGAGTGTCCTGGGAGACCGAATGTCTGTGTCTCCTCTCAAAAGATCGAGCAACGCTGGGATGTCGCTGTTTGTGATTCCCAAAACCGGCCTCATCCAGTTGATTTCTCCCAGAAGCTGTTGCAAATCGTGCAGATTGGTGATCTTGGTGCTGATCTCCACCTTTTGAGGCTTTATTGTTCTTTCTGAAATTTTCCACCCTAGATATTTCCAAGGTGCAACCTCTTGAATCTTCGAAATGCTGATTTCTAGACCTGCCTTCTGCACCTCTGCGATCACACAGTCACGAGCCTCTTGCAGCTCCTGTTGTGTCGATGCTGCAATGAGCAAATCATCCATGTAATGAATGATCTTCACCTTTGGAAATTTCTTCCGTGCTGGTGCCAAAGCTCGTGCCACGTACCATTGGCAGATCGTCGGAGAATTTTTCAGGCCCTGTGGAAGAACGACCCAATGGTACCGCTGCAGAGTCGTTTCCTTGTTGATACTTGGAACTGAAAAGGCGAATCTCGGAGCGTCATCTGGATGGAGTGGGATACTGAAAAAACAATCCTTGAGGTCAATGACCACAAGCTGCCAATCTCTGGGAATCATTGAGACAGATGGAAGTCCCAATTGAAGCGGTCCCATGTCTTCTATGACGTCGTTGATCTTCCTGAGATCGTGTAGCAATCTCCATTTGCCCGATAGTTTTTTCTTGATGACAAACACTGGAGAATTCCAAGGGCTGTCTGTTGGCTTGATGTGTCCCGCCTGCAATTGTTCTCGGACCAGGTTTCTCAAAGCACTCAACTTTTTCTGTTCAAGGGGCCACTGATCCACCCAAACTGGTTTATTGGTTTTCCATATCAGTTTCAGTGTGGGGAGTGCTGCAGTGACCCCTACTAAAAATCCCCTTCGATCTTCGCACCCCATTGTGCCAAAAGGTCTCGACCCCAGACTGTGATCGGCTTCTGGACAATAAAAGGACGAATGACCGCCGTCTTGTCTCCTGGTCCCGTGACAACGACAGAATTCTCACTTTGCAGACATAGAGATGCTCCTCCTATGCCTGAGAGAGAACCCAGTGGCGCGACCAAGCTCCAACTGCGTGGCCAGAAAATGTATGATATCACTGTTACATCCGCCCCTGTATCGAGCATGCCTGCGATCGCTATTGTTCCGTTCCCGCATGTCAATTGGCATGTGAGCGTGGGTCGGTCTCGACCTATGTGCTTCACCCATGTTGTATGTACTTCAACATGTTCCTTCATAGGAAAACCTTCTTCGTCGAAGATTGGCATGACCTCTCCAACTGCGTGTGGCGGCAGTGCAAAGGCTTTCGCAACCACAGTGTTTTCTGGTACAGTCAATGGTGGACGAAGTGCTCTTGCCAACACTGTCAATTCTGTATTTTTGTCCGCTGATATAACTGTCGGATAGACAATGAGTCCAAGAATACTGCATTTATCTTGTCCGATTATCAGGAATTCTTGCTTCTTATATGAGTCCCCGCGGACACCTGTTGGTATTTCCGCATGACTTTCGTCTAGAAAGCAAACTAATTTTGAAGCTGCCAATGTGCACTGTGCCCCTGGTGGGAGGAGGTCTGGGTAACTGTGGAATCGGCTGAGGGTTTTGCTGAGGGCGTCTGCTTGTTGTTCACTGATGATTGCCCCGTCTGCTCTTGCGACACCGCCAGTACTTGTGTCTGAGCGCGCTGGTCCGCACTGCGCCTCGCGTTTCCCGGATACGGTAACGGATTTCCATCCACATCTGTTCGGGAATAACATTCTTTCGCAGGGTGTCTTCCTCTCCCGCACCGTGCGCAAACTGGCCTCTCCGCCTTCTGTACCGGCGCTGGCGTACGTGTTTGTGCACAGTTCCTTTTCAAGTGCCCAAGCTCCCCACATCTATAGCACTGTCCTCTTGGGGGATTGTTCTTTTTCTGCATCGTTGCAAGAACTTTGTTGATGTTCTCGTTCTGTTGATGCAGTATTTTTTCCAGCATCTTCTCCAGGGTCTAGTCCTCTGCTTGCTTTTCTGAATGTCCCTTTAATTGATTCTCCCATTCCTCTCTCAATTCATTCTTCACAATCGCTGCGACATGCTGAGGTGTTCCCACCTTGCTGCATGCCTCCACCATCTCTGCCAAGGATGGCCGTCCTGGCATGGCGCTAATCACCCGTTGACAATCCGGGTTGGCATTGCCGAAGGCTAAGCTTTCCAAGAGAGGCCTCTTCGCTTCTTCTATCGTCACCTGTCGATCCACGGCTTGCGTGAGTCGATCGATGAACGACATGAATGGCTCTGTGGGACCTTGCTTGATGCAAGAGAACGGGACTTCTGGAGCTCCTGTAGGTGCAATTTGCATAATTGCCATCCTCGCTGCCTCCTTGATGTCACTTAATACTCTTCGTGGCAGCCTAGCTGCTTGTTCCCCTGGGTTGTCATCTGGAGGATCTCCTGCTAACTGCCCCTCTGTGAGGTTTGCATTTGGCCCACCTTGGTATCTGTTCCGTAATTCAGCGAGATATTTTCTCCACCTTTTTTCCCAGACAAGGCTTTGAGTGTCAGTGAGAATCATTGCCACAATACTTCGAATGTCATATGGTGTGAGATCATATGTAGCGAATGTCCCTCTTAATAGCTGTTTGAAGTATTGTGAATTCAGCCCAAAAGTTTGAGCCGCCTTCCCTAAATCCTTGAGTATTTCATGACCCATCCTTTCCCACCTCGGGTTCTGTCCCTGGGCATCATATGTCACTGGCATTGTCAGATCCCCTGATCCCGGGAATAAATGCTTTTCTTTTGCCAACGCTTTTCTGATTCGCTTCCAATCCATCGTCTTCACTGGTCCCTGAAATTCTTCTTCTTCTTCAGGTTCCGTTGGAATTTGTATAAATAATGGTGCTGTGGATGTGGTTGGTTCATCACGTCTCATTCTTCGCCTTGAGGTTTTTGGCCTCGCTCCCAAATCCGAAAAGGAAGCTTGAGGATCCTGTCGATGTTTCTTTTTTGTGGTGTCCACTGAATACAAGAAGCTCTTTGTTGCTTCTGCTGCTGACAGCATCCATATAGGAACCCCTTCTGATGCTGTGATCCTTATAATATTTCCTTCTTGTAGTTGTTCTTCATCTGAGCTTTCATCATCTTCATGAAGCCTTGAAGTCGATGGATAATCCCTTTGTTGTGTTGGCATTGTTTTCTTTAAAATGCTTTTCTTTTTATATAATGTTGGGAAAAATTGTTGCATTGTTGCGGTCTCGCCACGAGATGGCGCTGTGGCTCCGCCGATCCAATCTGGGATGGCGTACACTTCTGTCTTCCAGCCACCAGATGGCGCTGTCACCGGCTTCCCTGGCTCTGGTGACGTAGCGTACTCTGTTGCTTCACTTCCTGCCGGTGGCCATGTTGGTCGCCTCCCTGACTCGGCCCGCGTGTTTTCGGCTTTTAATTCAAGTGAAATTGGGGTTTGAACACCAGAACGTCTCTCCTGAGGGGGTGAGTCTTGGACTCCAAGGGTTTTGATCAAGGGCACCAAGTCTGGAGAAGGCGGGGGGCCCCGGGATATGAACTCCCTGGCGCGGCCCCTCCCCGCCCGGGATGTTACAGGGGGTGCATCCCGCTCCCGCCCGGACTGCGCTCTCTGCGTCTGCGGGCTCTCCGAGCCGCTCCCTGTGTCTCCCGAACTACTTTCACTGTCTCCACCTTGTTCCACCCCTGAGATATCTCCCCTTTGGTCTGCCTCTGACTCTGTGTCCTCCTCCTCCGTTCCCGTGTCTATTTCCTATTTTGCCGGTACAAGCAGCCTCCCTCCCGCCGGCGGCCGCGTGCGTTCCGCAATCCTGGCGGACCTGCGCATGGGCTCTGATATCACAACCGCACGCCTTCTACGTCCCCGCATAGCAGCCTTTTGGGGCGGCATAAATTCCCCTTTTTCGCTGCCTGGGTCAGACGCCCCGGCCCCGGTCCGTGGCTTTTCCGAGCCCTCGCGAACTCCGCCTGCCACACACGCCCCCGCATCCCCAGCGGTCGGGGCTGCCGCTGCCCCCGGCCCCGAGTCAAGCAAAGCCGCGCGAAAACACGCCTTCTCTGTTTTTTCTTCACCCGCGCTCCCCGCCTGCTCCGCCGCAGCCTGGCTTCCCTGCTCCGTTGCCGCTGCATCGCGAGAAAGCGCGCCCCCCGGTCCCCTCTCTCCCCCCTGCTCCCTTCCCCCTTCTGTTTCCGAGTCCCCCATGCTCTCTGGGGTTTTTGGACGTTTTGGGGGTTTCCCGGGGTTTCTGGGTTTTGGGACCGGGTATTTTAATAATATTTCTTGCTCTTTTTCTCCAAGAGCGTTTTCCTCTCGGCCTTTTAAGGCCAGAGCTAATTTTTTCTTTCCCGGGGCCTTGCCCCCCGCCTCTTTCAGAGAGGCCTCGCCCCCGGACGTCTGCTGCGTCAGGGGGTCCTGGAATTTCGTTTGCATAGAGATCCCTTCCAGCATTATTCTTGCAGGAGACAGCAGCTTCAACGCTGTCTCATCTTTTTTAGTAGCTAAGAAATATAAGTGTCTATTTATTTCCTGCCAAAACCCCACTTCAAATAGCAGGCACGTTTCTGCCAGTGGGTAGTTTAGCCTTGCCCATAGTAATAATTGTTTTAATTCTTTCTTTGGAATTCCCTCTGTATACGTTTCAGTCACACCCTGTAGGGCGGACAAAATTTCCTGTTGTTCCTGGGAAAGTGTGCCTCCCATGTTGTTATTTTTCAGGCTTTCTTACCGAATCTGTCGCCCACAGAGCAGTCTGGACGTCTCGATCTGTCCAGCAGATCACGAGAAGTGGACCCAGGGCGCCTTCTGGTTCCAGTCCGGGCTGTTCTGCTACGAATTCTCTTCGGCAGAAACTGAGAGGTGGAATTCTCAGTGACTGCTGGTTTTTTGCAGTCTCTGTTGGCTTTTTTTTTCTTCTTCTCTCTTTTTCTTCAGGGCTTTGAAGGTGGTGGTGGTGCCCCCCCCGAAAGGTTGTGGTGGTCAGAGCCCACCCAGGGACGCCAAAAGTCTTGTTTATCTCGGCTGTTTGAGGGGCCTGGAAAGGCCCTGGGTGACCTTGGGGCAGCCCGCGTATCGAAGGACGAGAAGAGGCTTCAGTTCTTCTTTCTGGTTTTATGTTTATTAATTGTTTATCTAAAAGATGTTCTTTCAGCCAGCAGAGATCTGCTCAGCAGTCAGCCATGGGCACACTGTCTCGTCCCACGGACCGCCACATATCTTTATACCCCTAGTTACGTATACAATATTTATCATTTTTCCCCAATACCATCTATTCTTATAACTCGGTGTACTCTTAGTAATAACCAATCCAAAGGTGCCACCGTGGCCAAAGAAGATGGAGGAGAGGAGGAAGAAGAAGGAGGGTAGGACACACCCCAATTCCTCCATCTTACTCCTCTAAACCCCCCTGTACATAAATCCTAAACCCTGTTTCTCACCCTCTAATTAGCTAATCTTTCCACCCTTCACCCCGGTGAGGCCCTCTTATCTTCATAAAGGTGTCGTCTCCCGTGTAGGGTCAAAGTCCTGCCACCAGACACTTCTGGCAACATTCCAGGACTCCCGGGCCCCCCAAGGGTGGTCTCGGGGGCCCTGCATCCCAGGACTCAAATCCTGGGATCCCACACTCGGGAATAGGGGTTCTGGGGGAAGAAGCAGCCCATGGGATGGGATCAAGGCAATGGTGGTGATGGGCAGTGGCAGTCCTGGGATGGGGGTCCCCAGGGAGGACAGAAACCAAGGTAATGGGGGTTCCATGGTAGGGTTGCCAGGGGAATGGGGGTTCCAGGGATGGGCAGTGGCTGGATGGGCACAGGGGTCACAGCTCCTTCATGGGGTGCCTCAGATTTTGGGGTGACCCAGGGCCCAGCACAGCCCCCAGTGCTTATGGCCAGGGAGGCCCCCCTGGGTTGTCCTAAGAGGCTCTGTGTCTCTGTCCCAGACACACCTGGGCTTTTGCCTATCCCCTCCAATTTCCTGGCTCAGCCATCCCAGGGAGCACCTGAGCAGGTAACAGCGGGGTGGATCCCAGAAAGAGGAAAATGAGGGGGTAGGGGGTGCAGGCAGTGGCTGGGGGGCTGGGAGGGGTGGAGAATGGGTCCCTCTGGCTGGGACCTCAAACACTTTCATTTTCTCTTTCCTGCAGCAGAAAGAAGAGGTCATTGGTTCAGTTTATAGAATCCTTTTAGCAGTTGTTGTCTCATTAAGTCACTCACAATAAAAACAAACAAATCCTGAAGAAACTGGACGTTTTTGTTCCCTTTAGGAGCCCATTGGTGCACCCCACAGCAGCATTTGCTTGTGAATAACATAGAGTGTGGAATCTCCCTGAGTGTCCAACAGCTCCATGGGATTGTTCCCTGCCTGCTGGGCAGCAACACAGCCCCTAAGGAAGCCTTTTCTTGGGCCACATTTAGGAACTCTCCCCATTTTGCTCATTCCCACCCTGCAACTTGGCTGACTTCCCATGGAGGAAGGGGAGAAGCTCTGTCCATCCTTGGGACAGTGCACAGGAATCTGTGGAAATGCTCATGTGTGCCTCAGGGTCTGATTCCCTGGTAAATCCACTCCAGCCTGCCCTGAATTCCCCTGCCTGGGCACCCAGAGAAGGAGCTGTGACCCCCATGCCCCCCCCCCCAGCCACTTCCCATCCCTGACACCCCTATTCATTTGGGACCCCAATCATGGGAATCTGATTTCCTTTTGTCCCTCCTTCCCTAAGACCCCTTTCCTGGACTGCAGTTCCTCACGATCTCCTACCTCAAAGAACTCCATCCTGGTAATTCCAGTCCCTGGGAGCCCCATTCCCTTGGGAACATTGATTCCACCAGGGCCCCCATTCTCACAGGGTTCCCCTTTCCCCTGGCACCCCCATCCCTTGGCCCCCATCCCATGATCACAAATCCCTGGAGGCCACATTGCTCTGGCACCCTCATCCCCAAGTTTGAGTCCGACCATCCACTGGGACCCCCATTCCAATGGGACCCTATTGGAATATGAATCCCAAAATTCCCAGTTAGATTGTGCCTGGGCCAGTCTGAGCCTCGCTGCTGAGCCAGAGGCGGCTTCTGTGGTGCTTCACCCCAGAGACACCTTTAGCTTGCCAGTGGTTTCAGCTAGGCACCAAACAAGTCCAGGCTTGTTAGGGACTCCATTTACCTTAGGAAGAGGCTTCAGGCGAAGGTGAAGAGAAAAAAAGGAGGGATTCTGCCGGAGGGTTGTATGCAGTGGTTTATTCCATGGTTACAGGGGTCTGAATCTTGGGGAGACCTCCCAACAGAATCCCAAGGACATGGCTGGACTCACCTTTTAAGCTCAGGGGGTGGGGAGGGGACAGGTGAGCCACCAACCAGGTGGGGGGGGCAGGGTCTCAGGGGAGAATGACAGCTAGACAGACCAATGACCCCCAGGCCTGAGGGGCATCCTTTGAACCTGACCAACCACACGACGCCTTTGCTGGAATGTTAGGCTTGATTGACAGGACTCACTCAGCAAGGGGCGAGGGGGAAGGGGAAGAGAGGGTTTTGGCACACCTGGGAAGGGACTCAGGACCCGGAAGTCTAAAACAGGACATTACAACACACTACAACATCTCTCCCTAGTTTTGTTTAAAAGGAAGAGGACTGGGCTTGTAGTGCAGAATGCTTGGCAAACCATGGTTGGTAAATCAGTTCTTCCTCTACAGGAGGGTCAGTGTTTTCCACTGAGGCTTCCAGGTCATCCATTGGAGCACTGAGGGCTTCCAAATGGTAGACCTCAGGAGGGGGAGATGAGCTTGAAATTAATTTGAGAACCATGCGTTTGATTAGTCCAAAACCAATGCTAACAACTACAATAACTTTAACTAAAATAAACAGCACTAAAAACACAGTTTTCAGAATAGATCCCAACCAGCCCGAGAGTCCCCAGCCATTGAACAGTCCACTCTGCTAGTCGTCAGTTTCTCTCTTGATGTCACTCACCATGGTTTTCATCTTGTCAATCGTGGCATGGACGTTCTCTGCCTTTGATGATAAGTCGAGACAGCAGAGTCCTTCAAATTCTTCACATCAATGGTTGTGCAGAAGGAGCAGATAGTCTATGGCTGCCCTATTCTGAATGGTGGCTTGCCTGGTAATTTCCTCATCTGATAAGAGGTCACTCAGGGCAGTAGAAGTGAGATTTGCCTGTTTTGCAACCCAACATTCCAATTGGCCTAATTCTCCCATGGTTTTTGCTGCCGAGATCCACGGCAGAGGGACTGTAATTGCAGTGGCCTTAAGTCTGGACCAGTGAACAATTTCTGAATTACAGTCAGGGTCTAATTGCCTTAGGTCTCTTTTTTTGATAGCCAATGTATGTGTGTTGTTTTTAGTTTGCCAATGTATTAGGTTTGTTCGATTTGGTGTTAACAGGCTCAGCTTGCCAAAAGTACATGGACCTCCGAGCAGACAAGGAGGGAGACCTGCCCATGCTCTGTCTCCACATATTAAAAACACACCTTTTGGGAGTTCACGAGGCTTGTAATCACCACCAGATGAGTGCATACCTAAGACTGAATTTTCAAACCAGTTCTTGTCTGTGTAGTGTGGGTTGCTAGGGTCAGGATAGGTGTTTGGTTTAGCTTCATGATATGGTAAGCGGGAATTGAATTTAAAGTGAATGCAAAAGGTTGCATTCATGGAGCCTAAGAGATGGAACTCTTGTGGCTCCCTTTTTGACACTGGTAACTTTCTCACCCATTCTTGCCAAAACAGTAAAGGATTGTCAGCAAGGTAATGGCCAGGGGAAGGTGCGAGTAAGTTACCTTCATTTAAAGCACTCCACATTTCATTTGGGAACTCTGAGGATTTAAAAGGAACTCCCACCAGGCAAGTTCACAGGGGGTCGGAGGCTGTCGCGGTGGAGAGGCAAATGTGATCTTGTCCAAGGGCTCTGGCCAGGGTGGTCCATACATTCACTTTGGGCTGAGGGACTAACCAGGGGATCGCTAGAGAAATGATCACAAGTAGGATGAGAAGCAGGCTCGGTCTCATGGCGTCTCGAGACTGCACACGAACAGCAGGATCTAAACCGGTAAAAGGAAACTTAGTACAAACATATATTACAAACTATTCCAGATAGGAGGCTTAAATGGAATTTCCTCCAGAGAATGTGCGCGGTGTTTTCTTCTCCAGGCAGCGTGAGCAACCTTGGGCGCTTCTGTGGATTTCTCTGAGACTTTGGGAACATTGGGCTTTACCCATTTGGAAGGAACCCACCTTAAACCAGAGGGGGTGGACACACAGGCGTATCCACGTCCCCAAGTAACCAATTTGTAAGGTCCCACCATTTTCCAGGTCTCAGGGTCCTTTACTAAAACTGGAGGTTTTTCTTTCATCAGCCTATGACTGCTCCCCCCAAAGTGGGGTAGGATGGGTGGGTTCAGGCTGTCAAAAGAACAATTCAGAAAATTGATTGTGAATAGTGCCCTGGATAACTGGATGTGGAGAGGTTCCACCTTCAGAACCTGTTGTTGCTGGTCCAGGACCCCTTTAATATCACAGTGAGTTCTTTCCACAATGGCTTGACCTGTAGGGGAGTAGGGGATGCCAGTTTTGTGCTCTACTCCCCATTGTTTCAGGAAGCTCCCGAATTCCTTGGGTTTATAAACAGGCCAATTATCAGTTTTCAGCTCCTTGGGGATGCCCATGAACGAAAAAGCCTGTAAGAGGTGCTTGATAGCATCGATAGATGATTCTCCTGTGTGGGCAGAAGCACAGACCGCTCCAGAAAAGGTATCTACACTAACATGAACATATTTTTGCCGTCCAAAAGCCTGTATGTGTGTTACATCTGTTTGCCACAGTTCACAACTGTTCAGTCCCCTTGGGTTTGCTCCCGTACTCACTGTAGGGAGTGCATGTCGTTGGCAATTTGGGCATGTGGCCACAATAGCTTTGGCCTGTTCTCTAGTGATGTTAAACTGACGAACCAGGCCTGGTGCATTTTGGTGGAAAAGCTGGTGGCTGATTTTTGCCTGTTCAAAAACATTTGGGAGAGTGGCCATCACTGCAGGTGCAGCAAGAGCATCTGCCCTTCTGTTGCCTTCAGCGATAAACCCTGGCAAGTCAGTGTGTGACCTGACATGCATCACATAAAATGGTTGCTCTCGGTGAGTGACTAACTTTACCAGTTTTGAGAGCAATTCAAAAAGTGCGATGTTAGACACTTCTTGCAGTATTGCTTGATCTGCCCTGGATACTACTCCTGCCACATATGCAGAGTCTGTAATCAGATTAAATGGTTCTGAGAACCTTTCAAAAGCCCTAACAACCACAGCCAATTCAGCAACCTGAGGTGAACCTTCCACCTCAGCAATGTCCGTCTCCCACTGTTGGGTTTGAGGATCCCTCCAAGTAATAACAGACTTGTGGGACCTCCCGGACGCATCTGTAAAGACAGTCAGAGCCCTTTTAAAAGGTCTCCTACTTAGAGCACTTCTCAATTTTAAAGTAAGTTGAACATCTTGTTCGAACAATTTGTGAGCGGGCCGCGCTACTGAAATTTGTCCTGAGTAGGAATCCAGAGCGAACTGCAACACTTCATTTTCTTGAAACAATTGTTCCAGTATTTTCATAGTGTTTTGACCTGATTTTAACTCAACTGGAATGTGAATGCACTTAAAATCACATCCTGCTAACTCCCTGATCCGGGTCCTTGCTTTCCGGATCAGTTCCGCTAGCAGCTCCTGAGGCTTTGTCAGTCTCTTGGACCTTTTGTGACTGAGGAAAACCCATTCTGTGATCAAGAGAGAGTCCCTCTGGTCCCAGTCCTTTTTTGGTGGGTTCCTTGCCTTAGGTGTTTGTTTTTCCTCCCACTGGAAAATGATTCCATGGAGGTGTGGCAACTTACCTAGAATGATAAATTTGAATGGCAGGTCAGGCCGGCATCGGTTGGCCTGTCTTGTGGACATTGCAATCTGCACCTTTTCTAGAGCTTTCCGTGCCTCTGGGGTAATAGACCTAGGAGCACCTGGGTCCTCTCCCCCTTTCAATAAATTGAAGAGAGGGGCAAGGTCTTCGTTAGTCAGACTGAGCCACGGTCTTACCCAATTCAAAGACCCACACAACTTGTGGACATCCGCAAGGGTCTTGATCCTTGGATTGATTTCTACTTTTTGAGGAACAATGGTCCTATTTCAAATTTCTAGGTCCAAATACTTCCAAGGTGGCATCTTTTGAATTTTCTTTTCCTGGAGCTCGAACCCTGCAACAATCAATGCATCGATCGTTAGGTCAAGCGCATGTGTGAGTAAATCATCATTGGGGGCACACACAAGGATATCATCCATATAATGATAGATGATGGCCTTCTCTGTGGCTGCACGCACTGGGGAAAGCAGGGAAGAGACATACCACTGGCAGATAGCTGGCGATACCTTCAGGCCCTGAGGAAGAACGGTCCAATGGTACCTTTTCATAGGGGATTCCATGTTGGTGGAAGGGACAGAGAATGCAAAACGCGGTGCATTGTCAGGGTGCAAGGGGATTTGGAAAAAACAATCTTTAATATCAATAACAGCTAATTTCCAATCTTAGGGAAGCATTGTTGGGGATGGCATACCAGGTTGGGGAGAACCCATATCTTCAATTACATTATTAATTTGTCGGAGGTCGTGAAGAAGTTGCCATCTCTTTTTGTCAGCTTTTTGGATGACAAACACTGGAGAGTTCCATGGGGACATGGTCTCCACAATGTGGCCCTTTCTTAGTTGCTCTTCTACTAGTTCCTCAAGCACCTTTATTTTTTGTTTACTGAGCGGCCACTGTTTCACATCAACTGGTTTGTCTGTTTTCCACTTTAGTTTTTGGATGGGGCGCTGTTGTTCAATGACTGCTGCACAAAGATGCTGTGGAGAGTCTGGAATATCAATTGTGACACCCCACTGGGCCAATAAATCTCTCCCTAAAAAAGGTTCCGAATAATCTAACACAAACGGATGGATATTTGCCAATTGTCCGTTAGGTCCCTCGATTTGAACAATGCTTTTAGATTGTTTTGCCAATTGCAGACCTCCTACACCTCGAAGGTGACTGGCAACATTTTGCAAAGGCCAATGTGCTGGCCAGTCTTGTACTGGAATCATTGTGCAGTCCGCACCTGTGTCTACAAGCATCTCAATGCATTTTGACTCCCCACCCCCACTGAGGTTACACCGTAATTTAGGTTTGTCTTTCCCAATAATTTGGACCCGGGCGACTGTGGGCCCTTGTATTTCAGTACTTTCAGGTAAAGATGGCACAGGGATAGCTTGTGCAACAATTTGTCCCTTGGGAAGAAACAGGGGTGGGTGGAAAGAGTGCAGGCCGAGAACAAATTGCTCAGGATCTGATGTTGTCATTCCCGGAGCAATTTCGATCTCTTGTGGTGTGTGTTTGGTGTCCCCAATGACGATGTACTTACAACGAATTCAGTTCCAAGTACTCTTCTGTTCAGGATTTACAGAGACAAAATGCCAGTCAGTGGCCTTCAGGTGGAGTGACTCTGTCAGCTGCAACCTGTAAGGCTCATTGACAGAAGATGTGGTTAATACAGGATCACTTAAATCATAACAAAGGTTATTTTGTTTCACCTTCAACAGTGGACTAGCAGACTTGGTCTTTGAAGCACCTGCTTCACTTACACAAATGTTAATGTTATCACGCGCTTGATTTGTTTTGCTACCCTTATTCTCTTGGCCTGCTCTTTTTATGTCTGCACGCCTGGCAGGCGGGCGCTCCCTTTTCAGTTTTTTTCTTGTTGAGCCCCAGGGAGGGCTTGTAGTTCTCCTCCCCTGCCATTTCTAAATTCATCAAATTCCCTTTTCAGGGGGCACTGGTTACTCCAGTGTCCTAGGTTATTACAAAGCAGGCATGGTTTAGTGGGCTGAACCATTGCTGGTCTCCGCTGCTGCCCAGGGTACTGCTGTGCTGAGGGAAAAGGTGCAGGGCTGGCAACAGCGACACGCTGAGGTGGTCTTGGCAGCAGCCTTGGTCTGGTGTCTTCAGCCACACTCATCAGAGGCACTTTCCTGTTACAGACTAGAAGCATATCCTTTAGTGTAGGGGGAGGTTCCGTAGGAAGGCTCAGGATTGCTGCTTGTCATGGTTTGACCAGGAAGGAGTGGGAATTCTGGGAAGCTGTGGTCAAACCAATGAAGGTTTTGGGTTTCATACTGACACCTGGTGTAGCCAGTGGGGTTTGGACACACCTCCGAGAATACACAGGGGTTAAAAGCAGGGCACTGCCCTGGCACTTCCTCTTTGGACATCGTCGGGCGAGGAGTTCAGATCTCTCTCCCGCCCGGCCCACTGCTGCTGGGCAGGGGAGGGGCCAGCCATGCGGTAAGGCCTGGGGCCTGGACAGAGGGGGCTTCGGGGGGGCTTCGAGGATGGAAGGGTGGAAGGTCCCAAAGAGTCAGCCCTCGGGCAGCCAGCCCCCCCTCTCCCCCCCTTCCCCCCCCAGGAGAGCAGCCAGCGAGGAGGGGGAGGAAGACTGCCCGGCCGCAGCGGCAGCGTGTGGGCAGCATGCGTGGGAGCCCGTTCCGGGACCGACAGACAGAGACTGAAAACTTTTAACCCTTTCTTGCATGATTGGGGCCTTACAAAAATGCTAATCCTCCTCGAAGCTGAATAAGAAGGGAGATGAGAGATAAGGACTTTGGCCCGGAGATTGTGGAGATGATTGGATGGGGAGAGATGATTTGGACTGGCCTTTTGGCTGGACTTTTTCTTGTAGCCATGGACTCAGTTGTTCCTGTGACACAGACTGCATTTAGGGGGAGGCAGTGCCTCAAAACCAGGAGGGTTCATTTGTGAGGACCCCCCGGCCCCAGGGGGTTGGAAACATATGGGGGGGACAGTTGTCCCAAAAGCAGAGACTGTGCCTTTTTGGAGTGAGACAAGGCATCCTTGAAAGACCACCCTAAAAGCAGCTCTGGCCATGTCTCGGTGGTGAGAGCACTGAGCATGGAAGGAACATGTCACAAGCGGCAAATGGACTTTCCGGGCGGTGCCGAAGTGACAAGGAAGCATCCGGGATTTCAGTGTGTTTCCAGGAGAAGCCTATGGAACAAGAAGGACTCCCTTCCTCTTCATGAACTGCAGTTTGAGTATACTAATGTGTGGGGCCAAGGCTGGGCAGTTGGTGTTTTTTGAGAGAATGTATTGGATTGGGAAAGTCAGGGAGTGGGGAGGAGGAAAAGTGGTTTTTGTAAGGTTTTCAATTTTTTTTTTCCTTTTCCTTATAGTCTTTCCCTATTTTTTCCTGTAGTTTTAGGTAATAAAGTGTTATTTATGTTTAAGTTGGAGCCTGTTTTGCTTATTCCTGGTCACATCTCACAGCAGACACCAGGGTGAGGCATTTTCATGGGGGCACTGGCTCTGTGCCAGGCTCAAACCATGACACTGCTCGACACTGTTCATTTGCATTTGTAAACGCTATTTCCTCTAAAATTGCTTCCCTAGCATTTTCCTTTTTAACCTGTATTTCAATGGCTCTAGTTAGCCTTTCTACAAATTTCAAAAAAGGCTCTGATGGTAGCTGTTTAATTTTACTATAGGGCTCAAAAGGCCCCTCAGGTTGGAGGGAAAAGAATGCTTTTTCAGCTGCTTCTTTTACTTTCTCGAGTGTTTCTGCAGGAATTGCAGTGGCTTGGACTGAGGGAGAAGACCACTGGCCCTCACCACAGAGGTGCTCAGTGGTAATAGGATTACCACTGTTGTCTTTCGCTGTGTTTGGATCAGCCTGTAAGCCTGGGAGAGCATCTTTTAGCAGTTGTTTCAATGCTGATTCCCATAATTTGAATTCTGTGGAGGTCATGAGGCAGGAAAAAAGCTGTTTTAAATCATGTGGGACTACTACAGTCCTACTCAGTTCAGAATTTAAAAGGCCACGGAAATATGGACTGTGTGGACCATATTCTTTATGAGATTTACAGATCTCTTTAATCAATTGTCGTCCAAAAGAACTCCAATTAGCAGTTGGAGCTGCCCCGGCTTGAGCTGCAGGCTGAAACGTAACAGGAGCTAGTGACAACATGGGACTATGCATTGGGTCTGCTGTCCCCTGCTCTGTATCTCTGGAATCAGAAGCATTGGGATCATAGCTACAGGTTTGGGGACAGGCAGTGGGTGTGTCCCCACCGTGGGAACCCGGGGAGGGGGCGAGGACAGGGAGCCGGCAAGGGGCAGGGAAAGTGTGGGAACAGGGGGCGGGGACAAGGGGCTGGCAGGGGGCGGGGACGCCTGGTGACATCACGTCAGCAGACGCTCCCTGGGAGGAGTAGAGGGGCGGAGCCGAGGGTACTACAGGAAAGGGGGGGGAAGGGGGGAAGGGGTCACGAAGAACAGGAGGAGAGGGGGATGGGGCAGGAATTTTGGGATGCTTAAGAGAATTTTGGGAAGAAGAAGACCAGGTTTGGGAAGATGCCACGTGGCATCCACCATTTTGCGGACCCCCTAGGGACTGGGGGCCATTTTGGACATCACTGCTCTCCGGAAAGCTACCAAGTTTTGGGGAAAGAGGTTTAGGGGTTTTAGAGCAGGGAGAGGGAGAAAAAGGGAGAGCAGAGGTACATGGCTTTACATTTGGCTTTTTCTCCATTTCCTTTTGTTTGAGCAATGCTGTTCGAATTTGTAAACTCCAGAACACAAATTTAGCTGAGGGTGATTTGCCAGATTGTCCTAAGGTTATCAATTCATTCCCAACTTTATCCCAGAATTGAATATTGTGGATTTCTTCAGGGGAAATGTTTAGGAACTGCAGAAAAAGCCATCTTATAAACTGTTTCAATTTTTCTTTAGAGAATTTCACATTACCATTGACTAAAATGCTAACAATATTATAATACACTCCTTTTTGTACGATGCTAAGTTTGGAACCCATGTTAGATGTAAAAAGCAAAGTACTTAATTCCGCCTGACCAAAAACAAAGCTAAAATCAGCTACCAATTTCTAAAAAAAACACAGATAGAAAGCAATAACGAGCAGACAAAAGCTTCACAATGCAGCTGTATATACTGCTTTTAAAATTCCTGGGCAGCAGCAGCAGGGCACGCCCTGCCGAACCAAGGCAGAAACAAAGCCTCTCCCGTGGTGGAATGCAGCCCCCCTGCGGAGCAGAGAGAGCAGCCACTCCACGTGGCAAGCCGAAACTGGGGCCCCTGCGCTGCGTGTGCAAAGAGCACTCCCCACCCCGCACCGAGAGAGATCCCCCGGCCACGTGGAAAGAGAGCCCCCCCCCCCCTCCCCCGCACAGAGAGAGAAAGAGAGTCTCCCGACCACGTGTAGAGAGCTGAGCACGCTGCCGAGCTGGGGGGGAAGGGCAGAGAGCGATCCCGCTCTGGCGCGAATTCCAAAAGACAGCTAAACACACGGCAGAAAACTAAAAGCCTAGAACGCTATGAATTCCCATCTGTGGGGCTGCGCAGCCAAAAATGCAAAGGCAAAAAGGAACAGAACTCACGGCAGAGTCTGTTTTTGAGCTTCTGCTCTACTGAAAGCAGAGATACTCATGTGAAATGGAAGCTGTAGGTGGCTGGGTACAGGCAGGTTTCCTCACCGGAAAAGGACCTCTCTCTGGGCAAGAGAGGCTACCCTCTTCTTCCTCTGGAAAATCTGCTCACTAAACAGAAGCTGGGCTTTCCAGAAGCGCTGAACAGTCCACGAAACTTCTTCTGGGAATATTCCCAAAGTCTCTAGCTGAGGACGATGCAACCAAAGCCCTTCTAGCCGGATGCACGGCTGCCAAAAGCTTTTCTGAGGTACTGCGAGTCCGTTTTAGGGCTGCTGACTTGCTTTGCCCACCCAGGGACGCCAATATATTGGAATAAAAATCCCAATATTACCAGTTAGATGGTACCTGGGCCCGTCTGACCTTCGCTGCTGGGCCAAAGGCGGCCTCTGTGGTGTAATTCACCCCAGAGATGCCTTGGCTGCTGGAGATTGCAGCAGGGCACTGAACAAGTCCAGGCTTGTCAGGAACTCCGTTTACCTCAGGAGAGAGAGTTTCTGGCGATGGTGAAGAGAAAAAGGAGAGGATTCTGCTGGAGGGTTATATCCAGATGTTTATTCCATGGTTACAGAGGTCTGAACCGGGGCAACTGCTCCAAAAGAATCCGCGTGGTCTGATTAACCTTTTAAACTAAGGGACAGGGGAAGGGGAGGGGACAGGTGAGCTACCAACCAGGTGAAAGGGGCAGGGTCTCAAGGGACTAGGGACACCTATACGGGCCAATGTCCCCCAGGCCTGAGGAGCATCCTTTGAAATCGACCAACCACATGACGCCTTGCTGGTATGTTAGCCTGATTGACAGGGCACACTCAGCAAGGGGCGAGGGGGAAGGGAGAAGGGAATATTGGCACACGTGAGGAAGGGACCCGGAAACTAAAAACACACCACAACAAGTTCACCTACCTGAAAAGGCATATTAAGGCACACCAGAGAGTGAGCTTAAAATTGGAAGAAAGAAATGAGCTGGCAGATAGAGAGGCAAAGAAAGCAGCAAAGGGTGAGGTACAGATTACAGAGAAGGTAAGCCATAATACAATAATACTAATCAAAAGAGACGTACAACTGCAAGGAGTGGGCTACCATTGAAAGAGAGCTAGTAATCCCTTCCCATTTTCATAGTTACCAGTGAAGGAAGGGCACTAAAAAACACACTAGAGTCTAACTACTTAAAGCCTTTTATAGAGTGTGTCTCCTTTCTTGAAATGACCAAGGCTGCGAGTGATACAGAGTGCATTGAAATGAAGTGTTGACTTTGAAGTAGTAATTCCCACAGGCTTTCTAGGACACACATCTGATTGAAAGAATTGTTGTATCGTTGTCAGGAATTTATATGCCACTATCACTCAAGTGAGCTGATAATGTGATCCTTGCCTCCAGACTAACCTCAAAATACCCCCCCGGGCCAAAACTCGGTCAGACTGCCACTGTACAGCAGTGGCAAATCAACTTTTCAGACCTCCCAAGGAAAGGGGGGTATCAGTACTTACTAGTATTAATAAATACATTTTCAAGGTGGCCAGAAACATTCCCCACCAGGACTGTCAAAGCTCAAGAGGTGACCAGATCATTTTTACAAGAGATAATACCACACTTCAGAGTTCCAGCCACAATATCCTCAGATAAAGAATCACCTTTCATTTCCAAAATAGTGCAACAGATTAGTAGCCATCTGAGCATAGATTAAGAACTTCACACCCCATACCGCCCCCAATCAAGTGGCCAGGGGGAGAGAATGAATCATTTGATTAAGCAGCAAATCATAAGACTGGGGCAAGAAGTTAATCTACCCTTGCCCAAGCTCTTCCACTAGCACTATTGTAAATTCAAACTAAACCTTTTGAGCTAAAAGAATGCTGAATCCTTTTGGAATGCCTTATAGAAGACAATATAGAATACAAGGAGAATGTCCAGAATGTCCACTTACATGGTGGCATTAAGCAAACAGCTCAGAGAAATTGAGAAACGTGTAGCTGAAACTCGGAGCAGGGAGTTAGATAGCCTGGAGATGATGTATATGTTAAGTCTCTTACAGAGAAGACTTCGGAACCATAGTGGGAGAGACCACTGCAAGTACCTCTCACCACCTTCACTGCAATCAAAATCAAGGAGCAGAATGCCTAGATCCATCACTCTCGGATGAAGAAGGCCCAGAAGCCCCTTCAGGAGTGACACCAAGAGACAATGAACTGAGACTAAAACTTACTCGGGCAAAATGAGTATATTGTGGTCGAGAGTAGCTCATACTTTAGTTACAGAGTTGTTTTGTATGGAATTATAACTGAAGTTTTAGAACTAGAGAGTACCTCTACCCAAAGCAATGCTGAATGCCCTTAGTCCCTGGCATTTAATCAGTATACTAGATCCATAAGAAAACCTTCTGAGATAAAAGATTTAAACATATCTACTGTAGTAATCCACGAGAATCAGGTATGTGAGGAGCAAGAATAGCAAGAACAGGAACTGTGAACACTTCAAAGAATCTGAGGAGAAGAAATCAAAGTAAAGTGCTCGGTCATCAATAAGATAGCTTATGAGAGACCAGATGTAATTAGTGTCTGAACCTCCCCTGGTGTATATGAACACCAGGAAGTCTGCGATAACCTAAGTGAATCAGACTGTTAGTGTAATTTCACCCTGATACAGCCTGTAGAAGTGACCTGCCTTTGAGCTCGAGTTACTGTCAGACTTTCATTAGAATTCAAAGTAGACACTGTACTTTTTAGCACAGCGGGGTCTTATACACCCCATACTAGTTCAGACTGTACCCAAATTCCAAACTTGAACCTAACATAGTAAAGAATGTGACTGAAAAACAGCTATTATTCAATCCAGAATGGTCTCTCAAACGTGTAGAGTTGATAATGCAAATTAACATCTCAAAAACCCAACCAGCCTTCTCCTCCTTCCTAAAAACTTCCTTTGAGAGCTAGACAACATGGTCACAAAAAGAAGCATATCTCAGGAGCAGAACAAGAAAGGAAGGAGCCAGCTCTCCTGGTGCCTAGAACCAGGAACACCAAGAAATCAGTTTCCTTAGGTCATTTTACAAGCTGGTTGGCTGAGCCCCCAGGCAATGGCTGGTAAAGAATGCTGAACTGCAGGTGGTAAACTAACCCAAGCAAGGAAGGTGATTTTCCTTATTTATAGCTATCCCTTTTCCTACTGAGATTTGGATCAGTGATTGTCTCAGTCTGAGGCGGTTGGATTCTGCTTAAAAGAGGTAGAGAGAGAGACCCCCCTCAGAGCTCAGCAGCAAGCTGTAAGATTTTGAGCATCACTTTTGTGCTGAGTGTTTCAAATAGCAGAAACCTGATCCCAGTTTCTTCTGAGGCACTGCAATGAATTTAGGCTCTTCTCTCAAGATTTCCCCTCCATTATCTTCTGCCCTGAACACAGTCCACAGCTTGATCTTAGCTAAGGGCAAGGTGGGTGACCAGGAGAGACATTCCTGCTTTCCACACATCTGAGAAATCAGGTGCTTTGGAGGGAGAGAGAGAGGTAGATTCCCTGAAGTCTCTACATTTCAGAACAAACATCTGTCTCAAGTATGACCTAAACCTCTGTCAGATACACTTGTGAAGTGTGTCTGAATTTGTAGTATGAGCCCAGCACATCCCTCTGGCAGGGAGGGATGATCATGGACAGAAAGCAGTTCCTGTTCCCCATAACAAACATCTAACTGGCATATTAGGGACAAGATTAGGAGTTTTAAATGGAATTGATTCAGAAATACTGATGAATAAACTGGCTGCTGCAGCAGGTAGCCTAACAAAATTGAAGCAGCCTTTATAGTAATCTCTACTGGCATTAGGAACTAGCCAGTGACAGATTTCAAAAGTACTGCCAAAGTAAAGAAGTATGAAGAGGCCGGGGACCAAAACCACAAATTGATAGTAGAAGCACTTAGTATAGTTCAAGATAATGTGTCTTTAGCTTTCAGTTGTATACAAGCACAGTTATGGATACAAGCAACAGCAGCTCTGATCATATAGGAAAGGGGTGAAGGTAATTTTCCAGCTGAAATTCGGAAAATTGAGTGAGATAATGCAATTGATTTTGAAAGGAAATTTCAATCCTGGTGGACTATAGTGAATTTCACCTATGATCCTATTTCTAATGTGGCCACTGCCTTTGTGCTTACCATATGTAATGCCACTGTTTATGTTATCCATCCCATCACTGCCCTAAGATTAAACCATGAGGAAACAACACTCTATCCTTCAGAACATAGAGTGTGGGCACGAAAAGATGAATGAAAAGTGGCAGATAGTAAACTTAGAATCCTGCATTACTAGAGAACAAATGGGATTCATTTGTGAAAGCAATACTGCTAATGCCCAGGATGTGTTTGGACACTGAACAGAGTATTTGTCACTTTGAAATTCATCCAGTCACTGACCAGAAAACTGTGCTCGTATATACTGGAAAAGGGTGTATGTTTGAGAACTGCTTGTGCTGCTGTACAAATTAATAGCAATGATGTTATTCTGTCTAGTAGAAACCATTCTAATCTCTGTATTTGTATTTGTAATTTTGTTAAGATTATTGGGTGTGGTTTTTCGTATTTGGTACCAGTAACATCCCACCAGCTGATTACAGCCAATTACACAATGTATCACAGACTACCACCTACCCCTATCGGGGCGAACCTTACATTGGTAAAACAATTAATTAAGCACCAAGACCTATTAGAAGTCTTGAAAGAAATCTGAGAAAGTGGAAAGAAAACCTTAATTACTGTCCAACATGATACAAAGGAAATAACCAGAGTTCTACAAAGAATAAAATACGGATAATCACTGGTGAGATGTGATCTTTGGGTGATCACCAACTGCAAATAGAATCTTTGATAAGTTGTGCCACCCTATTCTAGTTTTACTAATATTAGTTGGGATAAGCTTAGGATTATCTATTACATTGTTAATTTGGAACTGGAGAATACTAAAACGAATGGCTGTACTAACCTCTTTATCAAATGTACATAGTGAAGCATTAAAAGACACTTATTGTCGTGGAAATTTTCCTTAAGTAAAAGAATTTACTTACTTCCTAGGAAAGGGGGGAATGAGACAGAGTAAGGATCCATCCTGAACTAGGTGAAGTGTCTGGGAGAGGTGAAGGGTCTGTGGAGCTAAAGCTGAAGGAGAGGCCGCATTCCAGAGACAGCAAGGAGACAGAGAAAGAAAAACAGAAAAACCACGAGGTCAATCTGCCCCCGACCTAGGAATTCCTCCGATAAAGAAGAATTAGTGCTAAGTGTCATGCAAGATGAATATGTATGAACTTATTGTGAAACTGTATGCATATGCATTTGGAAGGGGGATAAAAGGAGGTCTGAAATCTTCAGGGGTACGCATGCCCTTTTGGGGAGTCTTGCGTCCGGCGCGCGTCGTAATAAAGCATACCGGGCTTTACAACTTTTACAAGTTGTGAGGTTTCTTCTTTTCTCCGCAAAACAGAACCACATCTGGGGAGCTGGACTCCACCAGATGAGATTCATCTTCCTTCTTTCGGAAACTAGACCACCACCATCTGGGGATACTCCTTTTGGGATACATCCTGAGAAAAACTAAATCACAATAGTTTATGGAATTGTGATGTAAAAATTGGGAATAGAAACTGCTGATGAGCAAAAATTAGAATAGAAACTGCTGAGAAAGCTTATGTGTACCCCTATAAATAGCTGCAAGCCTCAACTATTGGTGTGCAGTTGGAGGGAAAAGTTCTCCGACTGTACCCAGCGCTGCATTGCTCATACCTTACCATATAATATAATAAATTGATTGCTGCTTGAATATTGGCCTAGTCAAGCTTCTCATTCATAACAAGCACAGGGCAGGGACACCGTAGCACAGCCTGGGCTGCACAGGGCACAGGCATGTGCAGCAGCTGCAAGACAGCCCTGCCAGAGCCAACTTGGGCAGCACTTTGGCCATGGCTGCTGGGCCTGGGCCTGAGGCAGGAGCAGGAGACAAGTGACCGTTGCAGGCCTGGGGCCTCATTGCCTCCTTGTCCCTGCTCAGCAGCCTGCCAGGGGCCGCCCCATGCTCCTGCCCTTGCCATTGCACATCCCCACATGCCAGTGCCCATCCTGGCAAGAGCCCTGAGCAAGGAGGGAGGGACAGCATCTGCCTGGCCAGGGGCTGGGGCTCAGGCCTTGGCCCTTGGCATTCCTCAAACACATCCAGCTTTGCTCAGCACCAGAGACACCTTGGCCTTGTTTGTCCCCAGCTGTCATCACTGTCTCCAGTGTTCTGCACTGCATGGAACCTGGGGATACTTTCCCAGTTGTATCCATCTGTGGGACTCATTAAAACTTCAAGAAACTTCAGAGTTTCATTTTAAATTTGAGTTCTTGAGAAGTTTTTTGAACACTCTCTCAGGGACTGAGTCTGATGTAAACAGCCCCAAATCCCCAAGAGGCTCATTAAAGTCCTTGGCTCTGTCTGTGCTGCTGAGCTTTAAAGGAACAGCTCTTCCCAGGGCCAGCTCCTCTCCCAGCCCAGCAGGGCTGAGGGCTCTGCCTGCAGGCACTGAGGGGACAGGAGCCAGGCAGAGACAGGCTGAAGGCAATCAGGATTGGGAAGACATTGAGCTGAGACTTCACTTGGAGCAAGATCTTCACAGCCCTGTGCATGGTGAGTGTGTGGGTGCAGGGCAATGTCCCCTGTGCTCCAGGAGGACCTCCTGAAGCCAGCACACCCCACAGCCTGGGGGATGTTTCAGGAGGACTCTCCCAGTTTCTCTCGGACACAGGAGGAGCAGGATGAGGAGGATGTGCTGCAGAGTGGGGCTGCCCTGGGCACCGTCAGAGGGACAGGGCAGGATGGCTCCTGCTGCCAGGGACCGCTGCAGGGGCTGAGCTGGGGCTGCAGCCAGGGCTGCCCAGGGCTGTCCTGCAGAGCAGCTCCTGCAGCCCTCAGGGCTCTTGGCCAGCCCAGGGCATGTGCCACCTGCCAGGGGCAGCTCTCAGCCTGCCTGGCCGCTCCCCATGGACGCTGCAAGGGAGAAGTTGGAGGTAGAAGGAGCCACCCCCATCAGGGCAGATTCCTCCTGCTGTGGAGATGGTGCTGCATGGCCAGGGCTGCTCTCAGCTTTCTCCCAAAGGGAAGGGAAAGGGGCTGTCAGCTTTGACTGTGTCACTGACACTCCTGCACTGTCACCCTGGGCATCAGCAGATGGGCCTCAGCCCTCCCTCAGAAAGTGCCTCCTCAGCCTCCTCTCCCTACAGCAGCAGGACCTTGGCTTGCAGCATCTCTGTTTGTGTGCCCTGCCCTTAAGGCTCTGCTGCCAGGGAGATGCCCCTGAGCAGTGCCCTGTGCTGGGAGGGGTCTGCAGGGCAGAGCTGAGCCCCCTGGGCTGGGCTGGGCTCTGGCAGCACTGGCAGGGACAAGGCTTGGATAGAGAGAAACAGCTTCCAGTAGGCACAACTCCAGGCAGCAGAGAGCCAAAGCAACCCTTGGTATCCCATCCTGTCTAGCTGCACAGGGTAAGAGGAAAGGGTATGGAGAAAATTAGTTTTAAACTGGAGAATTCACTAAGTCCACTTTACTTTTCAAGAAAGTTTAAAGTGTGATTATGCTGAAATAGAGAGTGGTTAAAGGAACAAAGGGAACCTGTGTGATTCCAGGAAGTCTGACTGCACTGGGGCACAGGGAGCCCATTTTTCCCTCTGAGCTCCACACTGTTCAGGCTGAGAACAATGCTGAAGAGGAGGCAGTAACAAAGCAGCACAAACCCAAACTCAAATAAAGTTAAGGAAAATTTTCCCACAGGAAGAGAACTAATTCTGAGGGAATTCTAAATAAAAAACATAGGATTGACTCAAAAAATTGGTTCAGTTATTCAAGTCTTCATTTAACAGTCCATGATTCCCAGAGTAAAGAAATGTCCAATCTGGAACTGCCATTTCCTTCTCTGACAGGTGTTAATCCTTTATAAATTACCATACATAGGGCTGCAAATGTCCAACAGCAGCTCCATCAGCCACTTCCTCCTGCTGGCACTGGCAGACACGCCGCAGCTGCAGCTCCTGCACTTCTGCCTCTTGCTGGGCATCTCCCTGGCTGCCCTCCTGGGCAACGGCCTCATCATCAGCGCCATAGCCTGCAGCCACCACCTGCACACGCCCATGTTCTTCTTCCTGCTCAACCTGGCCCTCGCTGACCTGGGCTCCATCTGCACCACTGTCCCCAAAGCCATGCACAATTTGCTCTGGGACACCAGGAACATCTCCTACACAGGATGTGCTGCACAGCTCTTTCTTTTTGTCTTTTTCATTTCAGCAGAGTTTTCTCTCCTGACCATCATGTGCTATGACCGCTACGTGTCCATCTGCAAACCCCTGCATTACGGGACCCTCCTGGGCAGCAGAGCTTGTGCCCACATGGCAGCAGCTGCCTGGGCCAGTGGCTTTCTCAATGCTCTGTTGAACACAGCCAATATATTTTCCCTGCCCCTGTGCCATGGCAATGCCCTGGGCCAGTTCTTCTGTGAAATCCCCCAGATCCTCAAACTCTCCTGCTCCAAATCTTATCTCAGGGAACTTTGGCTCATTGTGGTTGGTGCATCCTTAGCTTTTGGTTGTTTTGTGTTCATTGTTTTCTCCTATGTGCAGATCTTCAGGGCCGTGCTGAGGATCCCCTCTGAGCAGGGACGGCACAAACCCTTTTCCACCTGCCTCCCTCACCTGGCTGTGGTCTCCCTGTTCGTCAGCACTGCCATTTTTGCCAACCTGAAGCCCCCCTCCATCTCCTCCCCATCCCTGGATCTAACCCTGTCAGTTCTGTACTCAGTGGTGCCTCCAGCCCTGAACCCCCTCATCTACAGCCTGAGGAACCAGGAGATCAAGGAGTCCATGCAGGCACTGTCTACTGGATGTTTTCAGAAACATTAAACTACTGGCCCATTTCTGCCAATCACTTGTAATAATAGTAATCTTCAATACTTCTTGTTAGTTTCATTTTGGAGGATCTTTATCTTTGTTTTAATTTTAAAATATTTTCTACAAAGTGATGCCATTTTTTGTGCCGTTTCTCATTCTGCTTCCATTCTCCTTTACTGTGACCCACAGCCTGTTTCTATGAGGAGCTGTGCTCTCATGGGCTGTAAATGAACTAAATGATCTCCCAGCAGAGTTTCTACCAGAGATCACCCTTTTGTTCCTTCTCTGGAGCTGCAGCAGCAATGTCTGTGTGCAGAGCTGGGGGCAGATTAGGGTTGGCCCAGCAGCTGTGCCCAGCAGCAGCAGCACTTGGTGTTGCCAGTGCTCCTGCCGTAGCCCTGCCCTGCTGCCCTGGTGGCCCTGGTGTTGCCGTAGGGCCTGGGTGCTCTCGGGGCCGGGCACAGCCCTGGGGGTGGCAGTGCCAGGGCTGCAGCAGAGACAGGCCATGGGCACTGCTGGGGCAGCGCTGACGCCTCAGCCCAGGGCCTGGGGGCTCCAGGCTCCTTGCCCAGGCTCTCTCAAGAACACGCCCAGGCCAATGCTCAGCCCAGAAAACGCCCGTGAGCAGCCCCAGGCTGGCCATGGGCAGGCTGGGGGCAAACAGCATGGCTGGGGCTCTGTAAGGGCCCTGGAGCAGACGGGAAGGAGCAGCAGAGCAGGAGCTGATCCATCCCCAGTGTGCTGCACAGCCCAGGGCAGCGTCCCAGAGCGTCCTGGTGGAGCTGCCAAGAACATCCCCCCTCTGCAGCCCTGGCCTCTCCCCCAGCTCACACAGGTGCCCCATCCTTGCAGGCACAGACACGGCAGCACTGGCTCAGCAGCCCCTGTTTGCATTGCACAGAGCAGGGGGAGCACCCCCATGCTTTTGGTGTGGGGACATGAAGCTGAGGGAGCACAAATGCCATCAGCCCCTGGGGCCAGCAAGGGCTGGGGGACACCAGGGAAACCACTCAGGTTCGTCGTGGCCTCTGCACTCAGCCAAAAAGTTGGTTCCCAGCAGCTGGGAGTTTCCTGTCCCACTGCAGACACTGTTGGTCAGAGCCAGGGCTGCCTGGCAGCAACCCCCAAACTGCCCTGAGCATTTCCTTGGCTTCACCTTTGCTTTCTTTACTCTTCCTTGTTCAGATTTCTTCCCATTGACCAGCCTTTTTTCCTGCCCTGCAAACAGCCCATCCCTCTTTGCCCTTTCCTCTCTGGCCCCACTCCCTATTGCAGTTCCTGACTTAGCCCCATGGGAACGTCCCTTGGGCAGCAGGATCATCCTACAAGTGCTGCAGGAATTGTCTGCAGGCTCCTGCAGTGCCTGGTGCTTCTTCCTTGCCAGAGGCACCCCAGGCCAGGGGGGCACATCTGGGCTGCTGTGTCTGCCTCTGAGGCTCCCTGTTCTGGGCAGTGAGGAGGAGCTGCAGAGGCTCTGCAGGACTGACAGGATGGGCTTTGGGGCTGGCAGGAGAAGCTGAGGGACCTGGGCTGATGGAGCTTCTGAAGAGGAGACCCAGGGCTCATCCTGCAACTGCTGCAGGGGTGGTTTCAGAGAATCCCAGAATCAGCAAGGTTGGGAAAGACCTTGGAGATCATCAAGTCCAACCTGTGCCCTGACACCACCTTGTGTCCCCTGAGTCTTCTTTTCTCCAGGATAAACAACCCCAGCTCCCTCAGCTACTCCTCACAGGACTTGTGCTCCAGACCCTTCCCCAGCCTTGTTGCCCCTCTCTGGACATGCTCCAGCTCCTCCATGTCCTTCCTTAACTGGGGGGCCCAGAACTGTACACAGCACTCGAGGTGCTGCCCAAGCAGTGCTGAGCACAGGGGAAGAATCACTGCCCTGCTCCTGCTGGCCACACCATTCCTGATCCAGGCCAGGAGCCATTGCCCTTCTTGGCCACCTGGGCACACTGCTGGCTCCTGTCCAGCTTGCTGTCCATCAGTCCCTGCAGGTCCCTTTCTGCCTGGCTGCTCACCAGCCCCTCTGTCCCTAGCCAGTAGTGCTGCAGGGGTTGTTGTGGCCAAAGTGCAGGACCCAGCACTTGGTCTTGTTAAACCTCACCTTGTTGGATTTGGGCCCTGGATCCAGCCTGTCCAGGGCCCTGTGCAGAGCCTTGCAGCCCTCCAGCAGGTCCACACTCCCAGATAACTTGGTGTTACTACGGTTCCATAAGGCCTCCCAGTGTCACAATGTCCCTTTGGTTCCATGGGACCCTTGATGTCACAAAGTCCCTTGGATCCTTGGGCCCCTGCAGTGTCACAATGCCCCTTGGTTCCCCAAGGCCCTGCATTGTCACAATGGACCCTTGGTTCCATGAGGTCTGGCAGTGTAGCAATGTCAATGTGATATTTTCTGAAAACTCCCTTCGCCAGGATTTCTTCTTATGGGAAGATGAGAAGCCTCAGGTTCTCTGTGTTTTGCTTCTCTGGAATGTGGTCTGGAGATTGTTTATCCAAACATGTGAATTGTTTTAACCTAATGACCCATCACTATCAGCTCTATTAGACTCAGAGGAGTCAGTAGTGAGTTTTCATTATCATTCTTGTTAAGCCTTCTGTCTGTATTCTTAGTTTTCTAAAGTATAGTTTTTTAAAAGCATAATATAGTATAATATAATGATGCCGAATTTTGCCCCAAAAGGCGAGAAAAACTGCTTAAGAGACTCAGCTTAAGTCAACATAGACAGGAGGTATTTTATTATGACGCGTCGGAGAAATCACAAAAGGGATTTCTGAGTATCTCGTAACAAAAGCAAGCCTTTTATACAGTTTTGAATATAGAGTTACATCATATCACATGCATAATCATGTTTTTGCATGCACATTCATAAGAGGCGTGGTGTAGGCGGAGCGTGGGCGGAGACATCTCTTTTGAGGATCATCTTGGTGGTCGTTCCGGTTGCCTTCATCGTGGGCGGGGGTCTCCTGATGAGTCTTCCTCCTTAAACTTTTGAACTCCTATCCTAATATGGCCAATTCCCGGTGTACTTGGCTTGGTCCCTATGGCTTGGCAAGGCTCTTAGGGTCAGTTTGACATTGTTGGCTCTGAACATGCTTAGCCTACCAATTTTCCTATCCCTATCTCTCTTTCTTGTCATTATGTTCCATGCTTTAGCTGATTTATTGCTCTATATGTTTCCTAAATGCTACACTTTTTCAAATACTTCTCATTTCATGTTTTAACTCAGTATTTCCTTAAAGGCTATTTGTTTTGGGGCTTCAATAATATAATATAATATAATATAATATAATATAATATAATATAATATAATATAATATAATATAATATAATATAATATAATATAACATAACATAATATAATATAATATAATATAAATCTGCTTTCTGAGAACATGGAGTCAGATTCTCACCTCTCATCTGAGACAGAGTAGAGATCCATTCTGAATTAGGTGAAGTGTCTAGGAGAGGTGAAAAGTCTGTGAGGCCAAAGCATAAGGAAAAGTCGCATGGCAGAGACAGCAAGGAGACAAAAACAGAAACTACCATGAGGTCAATTTGCCCCCAGCCTAGGAATTCCTTTGATAAAGAAGAACTGGCGATAAATGTCACGCAGAATGAATATGTATGAACTTATTGTGAAACTGTATGCATATGCATTTGGAAGGGGGATAAAAAGAGACCTGAGGTCTTCAGGGGTACACATGGCTTTTGAGGAGGCTTGCATCCGGCGTGCGTCGTATTAAAGGCATACCGGGCTTTACAACTTTTATAAAGTTGTGAGGTTTTTTCTTTTCTCCGCAAAACATTTTGGGGAGCCAGGCAGAAGTTCTCTGTCCCCGCAGGGGCAGGGGGGATAGACGGACCTCCAAGGCGCGCTCTAGGATTTTATTTCCTGGTGGGGCTCTGCTCATCTCGCTTGCCACCTGCAGAGACAGACAACTGTGGGAATCCATAAAGTTAGAGGGTTTTTAGGAAATGGTTAAAAAAGAGTATTTAGGCCTCAGGATGTGGCCCGAAGTTCTGTTACAGCAGAAAAGTTTCCCAAGCAGTAGACGTGACAAATAACAATAGGACTTTGTAGATTTGGCTTTAGGATGGCAACAAGTTTATTTAATGTATATCTTTAGAAGGTTACTGTGAATAGAGCTCTGTTCTTTGTCTTTTATGAACCAATCTTTGTTCTAACTACTATTACGTATGTTTTATAAGGATTGGATGGAAAGCTTGTCAATGTGTCTTGTTTTGGTGTGATTGGTTGAAATCTAAACTGAGATGGTTTTATGTCATTCCGTTTTACCCCACCTTCGGGGGCATTTCCCATTAGGCCAGCATGCTGTTAACATCTAACAATGTTCTGAGGCTGATGTAATAATAATAAAAAAAGGCTGGTCTGAATTTGTCCAGTGTGGTCCATATTTGGACTTTTTGCCGCGGCAAGTGGGTTCCTCTCTTAAGACGTGGGTTCCTGACACCATTGGATCTATAGCTACCCTGGTGCCCCGACAGCCACTGTCACCCCAGGCCATTCCCCAGGGAGTGTCCCTGTCCCTGTCACCCCAGGCCATTCCCCAGGTAGTCTCCATCATTTTCACCCAGGAAATGCCTGGGGGGTCTCCCTCCCTCTCACCTGTCTGCCAGCATATGCTCGGGGCAGTCTCTGTCCCTCTCAGCCCAGGGGATCCTCGGGGGTCTCTGTCCCCTGACCCTGAGGGATGCTTGGGGGGTCTCCATCCCTCTGGCCTCAGGCAATGCCTGTGCAGGGCTGGGGACCAGGGGCTCTGTGTCCCTCTCACCACTGAGGCTGCTCGGGGCTGGGGGGGCTCTCCCACCTTCTCACACCTGCGGAGGCCGGGGGGGTCTCTGTCCCTCTCAGCCCTGCTGTGACCCCACCCAAACATCATCGGGGTCAGAGGGACAGAGACACCCCCAAACCCCCAGAGGGGCTGAACCTGGGATTTGGTTTGGGGCTGAGGATTTAGGAAGGGGCTGGAATTGGGGCTGGGATTGGAGTTGGGGCTGAGATTTGGATTACAGCTGGGATTGGGGTTCAGGCTGGACATGGGATTGGCTTTACGGCTGGGGTTGGGATTGGGTCTAGGGCTAGACAAGTCTGGCACTGGGATGTGATTAAATACAGAATTGTGAGTGTGTCTATACGTGGAGTGAGATTGAGACCAGGATCAGGGTCAGGTTTGGGACTGAGCTCACCCAGGCAGGACAGGGGGGATGTCACTGCAGGATGTCCCTGGCATCATCCCAGCCCTCCTCAGGCACCTCCAAACATGGGAGCAGCTGGGTGCCCCAAGATCCACGTGCTCCCACGCTGCCCCTCCATACCAGGCGAGCATTCCCTGAGGGCAGCCCTGATTGTGACCACTGGGGCTCTGGGATCAGCCCTCACATCCCTGTGGGAGCTGCAGCAGACAGGATGAGAGATTCCCCCGCCCCGTTTTTCCTGTGGAAGGGTGAAGCCGGGCTGCCCTTTTCTTCTGGTGCCTCCTCCTCTTCTTAGCTCAGGATGTCAAACTCCCCAGGAGCAGGAAAATCCCCATTCCCTCTTTCCTTGTGGCTGCAGCCTGGAACATCCACCCAGAATGATGGACTTTCTGACAGCCCTGCTGAATGACACTGGCAAGAGGTTTGTGAGAAGGGGAAGAAATTGTATTTTGATAGTAAATAAAAGGTGCAAAATTATTCCTTTCTGTTATATTCCTTTCCAGTCATTTCTGGTCTGTTTTCAGAGTGCCACCTTCTCAGCTGATTGTGTTTGTGCCCTCCTTTCTCTCCCGCCTCTCTTCCCCTGCTCTGTTTCTCTCTCAGAGTCTTCCTTGACCCAGGGCAGCTCACACCAAAGACCGTGCCCGGATTTAATTCCCAATTCAGGAGCTACAGCAGCCATGGGTGAAGTTAGGAAGGCTGGCAGTGAAATGCCACTGTAAGATCTTGCTCCACTTGGCTTTTGGCTCCTTCTTGACAGCTTTGCCCTCAAGGGCAGCAACATCTTTTCATAGCTGAGAACTGGAATTCCAGACCCTGGCAGTGTGTGCCGTGGATCCCAGAGGGGCATTCCCGAGGCTCCCAGGGTGCTGCTCCTGCCGTGCCTCCCAAGGAGCTTCTCTCCCAAGGGGAGAAGATCCAGCAGCTCTGTGGGCTCCCAGAGCACACAGCAAAGGTGGCGTGGATGGACATTTTCCAGCACCTTCCCCTCTGGAAGCAGAGGAAGGGAGGAAATAGAAGCGAGTCCTGGAAGGACTGGGATGGGAAGGGACCCTTCCCATGGATTACGACCCCGCGAGGGAGAGACGCCTCTGCCCCAGTGAAGGAGCGAATGAGAGCGTGGGAAAGAAACCGACGATTATTGAACGTGGACTGAACGGAACAAGAAATGGGGAGGAGAAAGGGAGAGAAAGAAATCGGGAAGAGGTCTCAGAGAACAGAAAGAAACAGGAAAAGGCTCCCGCCTGGACTCCGCAGCTCCCAGGAACACCCGCAGGGCGTAGCGTCTTTTAACATTCCAGCCAATCAGACGACGCGATAAACAATTTTCAGCCAACCAGAGCTTTTCTCGCCGATGACTCACCGGTTGCCAGGCGGGCCCGCAGAGCCCGGCGGCCCCAGGGCGGAATTTGGGGCTCGGGCCGGGGGACGGATCCGCCCCGGGGGGTTCCCGAGCCCCCTGCCCAGCCCTGGGGCCGATCGGGGGTTCCCCCACCCAGCAGCCGGTGCTGCGGGGCCGCGGGGCAGAGCGGTGGGAAAGGGGGGTCCGGGCTGGGAGCGGAGGAAATGCGGGAGGAAGAGGAGGGAGAGGAGGAGCAGCAGCGGGAGAATCGCGGCGCTCGCAGCGCCCGCAGGCCGAGCCTGCAGCACCCCCTGCCCCGGCAGCATCGCCCCCAGCCCCGAGCCGCAGGGGAGGGCGGAGGCCGAGCTCGCCCCGGCTCCAGCCAGGGGTCTCCAGGAGGGTTTTTTGGAGAGTGTTCGGAGCCGGCAGATCCCAGACTCGAGCCCCGGATATATCCAGGCTCCCCAAGAGGAGCTTTTTCGGGGGGAGAGGAGCCGCGATCGCCCCTCGGGAGGGTCCCGGGGGGTCCGCGTGGGGATGGCCCGGTACCGACCGGGCGGGACATTGGTTTTGGGGATCCCTGTGAGAGCCAGGGCTGTGGAAGGGGGGACCCCTGGGGCAGGGAGAGGGGAAGGGGCGATACCGGAACTGGGGCACCCCCGGCAGCCGGAAGATGAGGCGGGGACGGGACCCCCTCACCCTGACAGGGGTGTCCTGGGGTGACTTCATGATGCTCGTACCCCCATCGGTCTGTTTAGCCCAGAAATGAGTTCTGCACCTTTAAGACTGGTTCTGAGAGCGAAGAGGAAGAACCCGCACTCCTCTACATTCCTGCTGCTGAATGGACAGAGAGCAGGACAGAGCTCTCCTTTGCTTTTAGTTAGTTTTTAGCTCGCTGAGGCAGAGAAGTTCCCCGGACTGTGGTTTTTCTTTTTCTTTGGAGCTGTTTAAACCTGCTCTGGACTGAACAACCAGCACACCACTGGCAGCTCCTCCCTAAAGCCCACTGGGATGGGCCTAGGCCGAGGCATTTCCAGCGCTGGATGGACTGATAAGAGACTGATAATAGACTGAAAAGAGACTGATAATAGATGTATAGAAGACTGATAAGAGACTGATAAGAGACTGATTAGGCACTGATAAGGCACTGAGTGTGCAGAACTACAACCCAAGGAGGGACTTTCAGAGTTTGTCATCTCTTTTGGAGCAGCAGGAGGTTTTATTGCTTAATATTGTTCAATTTTTGTGCTGGTGAATGCTTTGCCTGTAGAATAAAGATTATTCCCACTTTTCTCCCTGGAAGTATTCTCCCGGACTGGCTGAGGGTGGGGCTGCTGAATTGGCATTCTAGAGGAAACTCCTTTTGGAGGGTTTCAACCGAATTTGCCCTAAACCAGGACAGGGTGGTAGAAAGAAGAGGGAACCCCAAGTGGCTGCCTGAGGGGAGGCTGGAGAGGGGGACCTTGGGACCCCAGAACCTCCCAGAATCCAAAAGCAGGACCCTGAAGAGGGGGGATCCCCAGGACCAATGGGATCCCCAGCAGCCCTGAGATGGGGGACCAACCATAACCCAAGAGGGATGAGACTGGAAATGGGAAACACCTGGTGGCTTTTTTTTATTCACTCTTGATTTTTGGACATCAGGTGTCTTCTGGAAATGGACGTGGATGGGAGGAATCCCCAACCCAAGGCGTTCACATCTTGTTTTTCCCAAAACCAGGATTTTCCCCAAACCTTCCCAATGCGACATCCCCCCTGTCTCGCTCTGGGTGAGCTCAATCCCAAACCTGACCCCGATCCTGGTCTCAGTCTCACTCCGTATTTAGACACACTCACAGTTCTGTATTTATTCTCATCCCAGTCCCAAACTCATCTCTCCCAACCCCAGCCCTAAAGTTAATCCCATGTCTAGCCTTAACCCCAATCCCAGGCCAAATCCAATCTCAGCCCCAACTCCAACCCCAGCCCCAATTCCAGCCCCTTCCTAAATCTTCAGCCCCAAACCAATTCCCAGGTTCGGCCCTTCTGGGGCTTTGGGGGTGTCTCTGTCCCTCTGACCCCGATGATGTTTGGGTGGGGTCACAGCAGGGCTGAGAGGGACAGAGACCCCCCCGGCCTCCGCAGGTGTGAGAAGGTGGGAGAGCCCCCCCAGCCCCGAGCAGCCTCAGTGGTGAGAGGGACACAGAGCCCCTGGTCCCCAGCCCTGCACAGGCATTGCCTGAGGCCAGAGGGATGGAGACCCCCCGAGTGTCCCCCAGGGTGAGGGGACAGAGACCCCCGAGCATCCCCTGGGCTGAGAGGGACAGAGACTGCCCCGAGCACCCCCTGGCACAGGGGTGAGAGGGAGGGAGACCCCCCAGGCATTCCCTGGGGTGAGAATGATGGAGACCCCCTGGGGAATGGCCTGAGGTGAGAGGGACAGGGACACCCCTGGGGAACGGCCTGGGGTGACAGGGACAGGAAAAACCCCCCCAAACCCCTCCCAAGCATCCCCCAGTGCGAGAGGCACAGGGACCCCTTAAGCATCCTCTGTGCACTGGACAAAATAAACTTGATAGAAATAAAACTTGACTCTGCAAAATCACTTTGAAGAATATATGCTCTTCCCACAAGTAACTTGGGATGAAAGCGCAAACAAATCCCAAATATGAATAAACCAACATTCCAAGCAGTGATGTGGCAATTCCAATATTCATTGCTTCCTGCACAGCTCCAGCTCAGCTGCTGGCCAGTTCCAATAACAGGAAAGTGGAAATTTGGCCCAATACAGATTATTAAAAGGAATGGAAAGCTCTGTGTAGCAGTCACAAAGATGACAGGGATAAAGAGAAAAATGATTGTCACATTTGGTAAAGCCCCCAAGCCTGGGAATTCAGGACTTATTCGGAAATTTATCTACTTGAGCTGGGCTTCTTGTGGGACTTTTAGCCGCCTTTTGTTCCTCACCGTGGGGTGAATTAACCTTGTCAGTCTCGCTGGTAACATTTGCTCCCTTTCCTCCAGTGATTTTAACAATTTTATAAAGAAACACAACAAATTATTTTCTTTACACTGGCCACCCATAAAAGCCATTTTCCTCATCATTTCTCCCATAAGTTCCCCAGGAGGAAGGAGCGACTGTGTCCAAGTTTCCAAGAGTTCTTCCAGCAAGAACCACAACCTCCTCAGAGGAGGGAACCATGCTGTTGTCAAAGGCACTTGGGGTCAGAGAACAGTGCCTAAACTCACTGTGGCAAAATAATGTCACAATCTGGTTAAGAAAATTGTTGAAGAGATGCCTCTGCCCCAGTTACAGTGCTAACAAGACCAAATCCAAAATGGAATTTATTGAACAGTAAATGTGAGGTGTAGAGAGAGATGGAAAGAAAGAGAAAAGGAGGAGAGCAAGGGAGTGACAGGGACAGAGACCTCCTCTGGAGGGGCCAAGTGTGACATTGTCCCCTGTGTGTGCGGCCTTTCCAGGGTGGGGGTTTTACACCTGAGCCAGTTTGGGTAAGGGGGGTGGTGTTCACCCCCTGAGCAGGGATTACCCCACTGTTTCAGGTTGTAATGTAAGATGTATTGGGCAGGTTGGGCAGTGTTCTTTATCTCTTACGTGACTCACCCCTGATAACGCCCTCCAGGAGAGATATCTTCTGTGAATGGGCCATAGTGTGTCATTGCAGGACTGATAAAATTTCATCATCCCATTGTGGGATGCTCCGCCCAGGGGGAGGATCCAAGCATTCCTACCTGGATATAAGCTGAGGCTTTCAAAAGCAGGAGCAGCTTGCCTACTGGATTCCCAGAGGACAAGAGCTCCATAACCACCACTGGACCTTCAGAGGAAGACCAGACCCTTCTACAGGATCACTGCTCTGACAGAATCACGTTGATCACTCCAACAGGACTGCAACCACCATTAAATGAGACTGCTGCCACAACCCTGACCAACAGGGTGTCGGGTTATATCCTGACTCTGTCAGTTTAAGGCAGTGTTTCTGCATCATTGCCTTGATCTGAATTTTCTTATTAAATTGTAATTCTGACTTAGACTGTCCCCCTGGTTTGCCTTCAAACCAGAACAAAAGACAATGTGCGCACCCTTTGTCTTCCTCCCAGAACAGAATTTCCCATTCCCAAATCTTGATTGGATGGAGGAGGAGGCTGTGAGGAACAGGAAGGAGCCCCAGGACACCCAGGCAGGTGAGGAGGAAGTCAGTGCCCCTTTCCCCCTCTCTCCTGCTCCATCTCCCAGCCCAGCACAGCCCCTGAATGCAGGACAACCCCGCTGCCAATGCCGTCCTGCTGGGGATGCACTGGGGGGATCTCTTTCCCCTTCCTGTGGCACGGAGGCAAATCCCATCCTCTCCTTGTCCTTCCTCCTCCAGGGAAGGGGCTGAGGATGAAGTCCAGGGAGGACAAATCTCCACAGCAGAACCTTGTGGAAGAGAGCATTTTGAGTGACTCCAGGGCAGAGGAATCCAATGGGGAGGAAAAGTCACAGAGATCCCACATGAGGAGGGGCTCCAAACCCAGCCCAGGTGCTCTGAGGAGGAAAGACCCACCCTGGGCCAGGAAAGTGGACAGAGCTTCAGCCAGAGCTCAGAGCTGGTGGTCCATGAGCAGCTTCATGATGGGGAGAAGGCCCACAAGTACTTGGACTGTGGGAAGAGCTTCAGCAGAGCAGCACCCTCATCAGCCATCAGCGCATCCACAATGGAGAGAGGCCCTACAAGTGTCCCCAGTGTAGGAAGAGGTTTCAGACCAGCTCCAGTCTCCTCCTGCATGAGCGCATTCACACGGATGAGAGGCCCTTCCACTGCCCCAACTGTGAGAAGGGATTCAAGCACAACACCACCCTTGTCACCCACCGGCGCCTCTATGCTGGGGAGAGGCCCTACGAGTGTCCCCAGTGTGGGAAGAGCTTCACCAACAGCTCTCCCTTGACCAGACACCAACGGAGGCACCAGTTAGGGAAGCCCTGCAAATGACCCAACTGCTGGAAGAGCTACGTGCATCACTCCAGCTCCATTCCCCATGGGAGGATCCATGTTGGGCACAGCCCTGGTGACCCACATTCAGTGATCTGTGCTGGGAGGACACCTGGCTGGTTATTCTTTTGGTTTGGCCCCAATTTCCTCTTGATTTTTCTTTATCACTTAAAACCACCTGAAACACGACAAAAAAGAAAGAAATTTATCAAAGATAAATAAAGTTCCATCAGTTAACAGTTACTTGACCAGGAATTTATGGGTTTGGGACATATTCTGGGAGATTTGTGGATTCTTGGGGGATTTCAGCAAATGTTCTCCATATCCTTGCACTCCAGAATTCAAGACAGGTTGGTATGTCACCTCAAAATGATTCAATCCCATTGAAAACACCTCAATTTTACCCCAAAATTGCTCAATCCATGTAAATACGCCTTATTCTCACCTAAGAAAAACTCAATCCCATGCCAAATCTACTTGATTCCACAGTCTTCAGGGTGAAATGGGATTGGAAGGAGATTGGGAGAAGTGGGATCCAAATTTGAGGGTGTGGGATCGAGAATGTGTAGGTCTGGGTGCATGTGATCTATTTTGATAGTAAATGAAACTTTTAGAACTATTGATTTCTGTCCCATTCCTTTTCAGTCAGTTCTGGTCTGTTTTTCAGAGTGCCACCTTCTCAGCTTATTGTGTTTGTGTCCTCCTTTCTCTTCTGCCTTTCTTTGCCTGCTCTGTTTCTCTCTCAGTGTCTCCCTTGACCCAGGGCAGCTCCCACCAAAGACCCTGTCCTGAATTAATTCCCAATCCAGGAGCTACAACAACCATGGGTGAAGTTATGAAGGCTGGCAGTGAAATGTCACTGTAAGATCTTGCTCCACTTGGCCTTTGGCTCCTTCTTAAGAGCTTTGCCTCCCAGGGGAGGAAAATCTTTTCCTGGCTGGGAACTGGAATTCCAGCCCCTGGGAGTGGGTGCCGTGGATCCCAGAGGGGCATTCCCGAGGCTCCCAGGGAGCTGCTCCTGCCGTGCCTCCCAAGGAGCTGTGCAGGGCCAGGGGACACGGTCCAGCAGCTCTGTAGGTTCTGCAGTGCCACAAGGGCCCCTGGTTCCATGAGTTTCCCTACAGCCAACACCAATTCCTTGGCTCCCATGATGCCCTGCTGTGTCACGTGGATATTTGGTGCCATGAAGTTCTCCAGTGTCACAATGGCCTCCCTCACTCCATGAGCTTCCACAGTGTCGAAATGGCTTCCTTGGATGGGCAGTGTCACCATGGACCGTTGGCTCCATGCTGCACCTCTGGGTCACCATGGACTCCTTGGTTCCATGAGGTTCTGGGGGTGTCTCCATGGTCTCTTTGGATACATATTCTCACAATGGACCACTGGATCCACATGGTGCTGCTGTGTCACCATGGCCCCTTGGTTCCATGGCACTCCATGGTCCAACTGACTCCTTGCTTCCACGTCACCCCCTCAGTGTCAAAATGGCCCCTTCATTCCATGAGGAACACAAATGTTGTGTAGAAATATTGAGCAAATCCTGCTGAACACACCTGGGAACGTCTGTTTGCATTCAAGAGAGAGGTTAAAGGTGAGGATGGCACCAGCAGCTTCCATCTGCAACAGAGATCCAGGGAAAGGACAGGGATAGCGAATTCAGCTGGGAGACTCAGAGAATTCTGCTTCCAGAGATCATTTCTGCTCACACTGTCCTTTGGAGAAAGGTGACACCATTCCAGGCAGCCTGGACTGAGCAGGTGGTTCCTGAGTGGGGTTTGTTGTTCAGGAAACCTGCTCAGGCTTTTCCATTCTTTCCTTCCCAACAGGAAAATTTCTCCAGGGCCTGTGTGCAGGCAGAGCCCTGATGAGAGCAGGTGGGACATGGTGCAATGGGCTGGGACATGAAGCTGCAGAGCTCAGGGGACAAGGTTCTGCTGCAGGGCACAGGGATGTCAGTGCCAGGTGGGCCAATGTCAGACATGGTGAGGCTGGGGGTGAGGAACAGCTTGTCCAAACAGGGTCAGCCCTCAAGGAGCTCATTCTTTTCCATGCACAGACCTCCTAAGGAGACATTCAGCATCAATATAATCTAGGGAATGCTTCTATCGGCTCTTCTCTGAAATGGAAAATAAAAAAAGATTCATTTAGTAAACAAATAAAAGTCATGAGGTGCACTTGAAAGTCTTCCTCCTTAACAGAACTCCAAACTGACTCCAATCAGCTGTTCAAGTACTGGAGAGTTCAAGACCATTGAAGGAAGACAAAGAGCCACCAAGGGCTTTTTGTATTTTATTGAGCCCCAGGGTGGATTTGGGGCTGAGTCCAACACCCTCAGGCACTGAGAGGAGGCTGAAGAAGCTGCTCAAGGGATCAGCAGCAAAAGTCCAAGTCCCTTGGAGCATCACTGGGCCCCACTGAGGACAGGGAGTGCCAAAGGCTGCCCAGGGACTGCTGAGAGCAGATCCTTGAGGCCAGGATTGCAGGGAGCCAAAGGCTCTGAGCAGGGAACTGCAATGCTGAGCAAGGCCTGGGCTGGCTGGGGGAACAGAAAGGCCAAGCCCTGAGCCCAGCCTGGGACAGCAGGGCCTGTCCCTCACGGGTGGCTCGGGGCTGTTTGTGGGGCAGTGGGATGTGAGGGGCAGCAAGGACAAATGTCATCAACCTGTGTGACACTGCAGATCCTCATGGAACCAAAGAGCCAGTGGGACACAGTGGGAAGTTATGGAACCAAGGGGATCATTGTGGCACTGTTGGGGCCCATGGAAGCAAGGGGCCAGTGTGACACTGTGGGGCCTCATGGAAACAAGAGACCATTGTGAGCCTGCAGGGCTGGAACACCCCAGAACACTGAAATCCTGGGGGTATTCAAAGGTTCCTTGACTTGAATTTGGTGCACAGGAGAAACACCAACCAGATATTCTCAACACAGACAGATGCTAAAGAATACTCTTAATAGCAAGGGATCCACAAGGATCATCAAGTCCAGCTCTTAAGTGAATGGCCCACTCAGGAATTGAACCCACAGCCTCAGTGATACCAGCACCATGCCCTAACCAACTGAGCTAAGAGGTCAAAGTTACACAAAATTTTACTGGCAAAATAGAGACAATCAAGGAACTTGGGCTAAGCATTTAATACAACATCCACTTCAACATAAAACTCTTATCAAAGCATTACCTTCATTTACTTAGCCCATTTAACCTAAAAACATTTACCCTTAAGATGTTAAGTTAGCCAAAAATATTCCAGGTAAGTAGGATTAGAAGAAGAAATAGAGAACAGAAAGACAGAAGATCTACAGAAAGACACACACATAGGTGCCAACTGCTGGGGTTCCAGCATTGCCAACAGAGGAACCCCATTAGAAGGCAGGATCCAGACCACAGGCTGGCCTCGTGCTCTGGCTTTTAGCCCCCTGGGCCTTCATGGGCCTGCCCCTGGGGTGGGACTGCCAGTCACTTGCCCAGTCAGAGTCAGAGTAGCACCAGTTCTGCCTGTTGTATTATTGACTGGCAGCTCTGCCAATCAGCAGAAAGTTGTAGCATTGTGTGTGTTTTATATGGGTTTATTGTAAAGCTGGTTAGTTTTTATAAGCTAAGATTTTTGTTTGACCCTCAGGTCCCCCCACGTTCTCCCTCCTAATGGTTTGTTCCTCCCACCTGTTACCTGTCAATCATTGTAACCATCCCCTTTATGTCGAGAATCTTTTATGTCAATCATCCCTCACCTAGCATATGATTTTTCTCCCAAGCCTCTTCCCTCCCCTTGGCTCTTCCTATTGGTTTAGTTGTGTCTCTCGCTCCTCCCCTGGGCTTTGTTCATTGGTCCCTCGTGTCTCCTTCCATTACCCCCTTCCCCTTTTTAAATGCCTCCCTAACGGCTTTTTCCTGACACCATCACTGGCCCCGCCTGGGTCAAATAAAGCGCCATGGCATCCACACGCATGTCCGCTCCTTCATTTCTTTACCACAGTTCTTCGCAGTCCTGCTCTCACCTGCATCACCACGCCGCAGACAGAGCCACTACTCGGGATTCTCATGGAGAACCTGGGAGTGGCAGGACTCGTATTCTCCACTGGTCACTCCGAGAGCGGCTAACCAACCCGTCAGCTCCAGTGGCCACAGAAGCAAGTCTGTGAAAGTTACCACTCCTCCTGCTGTGTGATTGACAGCTCTGCCAGGGCTGGCCTGGGGGCAGGGCTCTGTCCCACCACAAACCAAGGCCCGCCCCAGCCCTGGCCCCACACGGGCATTCCGAGCATCCCAAGGTGTCTCGGGACATTGATCTCATCCAGCCTCTGACAGTGACCACGGTGACATTACAGAACCTCATGGAACCATAGGTCAGTTGTGACAATGGAGATCCAAGGAAACTATGGTGAGACTGTGGAATCCAGGAATCACGGAATCAAGGAAACCATTGTGCAAATCATGGGCCCTATGGAAGCAAGGATCAGTGATCAAACTGAGGTTTGATTGTGATTGATTTAAAATAGAAACAAGGAGCCATTGTTTCACAGCAGGTCTGCGTGGGACCAATGGATCCTTGTGACTCTGTTGGGGCTCATGAAACCAAGAAGCCATTGTGACATTGCAAGACTTCATGCAATCAAGGAGAATACAGTATGAGGTGGTAGTATGGGGACCCATGAAATCAAGGGACCATGGAACAGGTCTGCCTGCTTTGGCCTCCTGGGGACTGTCTGAGCGGTCCCCCTGAATTTGACACGCCAAGGGCCACTTCTCATCTGACTGTGAAGCACTGGGGCTCTGGGTTTTCCTTTCTATGGAAAAGAACAGTCTTTCTTGTCTAGGCTCCAATGGCCAAAATTAGGATTCAACCTCTAAAATTCCCTATATCCAAGGGTTGCTCCCAAACAAAATTTGCCAATACAATCAATTCTGGCTAGCCTCAGCCTCTCGGGACTGCCTCTCATATGACCCGGGGCTCGGTTCTTTCCTTCCTATGGAGACCACTTTGACACTGCAGGGCATTTTTGAGCAAAAGGGCATTGTTACACTGTAGGAACTTGTGGAACCATGGGAATCATTGTGACACTGCAGAGCACCATGGAGCCAAGGGACCATTGTGACACTGTGGAGCCTCGTGGAAGCCAGGACATCTTTGTGGCTCTGTTGGTCTGCATGGTCCCAAGGCACCAGAGTAAAGCAGCGATATGGGAGTTAGCCCAGCTGTAACTCAGAGTCCGTCAGATTTTACCCCAGAAGTATTGGGCGTGATTTTAAGCCCTCGGAATCATTTGTTTAACTTAGGGTGAGTTTGAGATTTCCCCCATAAGCCTTTAGTGTTGTTATGCTAAGTTGTCCAAGTTCTCCTCCTCTATTGGTTACTTGTTTCCCCTATATGGTTATTGTTCTAGAGTGTTCTACCCTCAAGTTTATATATTGTTTCTTCGCCTTTATCTCAGGTCTTTGAATCCCACCCCTTGTACTGTGCTGGACTTCTCCATGTTTATTGTTTTTCACCCTGCTATTAATTTTTTTTTTGACAACTCCATTGATCCTGCTCGTAGGATCACTGGGGACTAGGACGGTTGGGACGGACAGAGACAACAGATGTCTGAAGCCAGGTCTTGGAACTTGTGGTTTATTGAAAAGGGTGTGGGTGCAGGGGCCTTGTTTGGAGCCAGCCACAGCTCAGAGCAGGCCCAAAAGAGGAGCTCGAAAGAGGCGCCCAAAATGAATGCCAGAAAGAGGAGGGGGGTTCCTGTTACAATACAATAAATCTTCTGTGCTGCATATTCTAATTTTCACTAAACAATATAATACAAGATACAAATCTTATAGCATTTGCAAACAGCCTATTAGAATCATTACATTACCATACTGTGTTACATTTTATACCATAAAAACTACTCTCTGGACCCCTTCTGCCAAACTAGTAGGGTCTGCTCTGACCTTTGGACCTGTCTGCAAGCAGAAGGTATTGTTTCATCAAAAGAAGATTACCTTCAGCCGGCCATACTATTGTTTTGCATTTGTTCAGTAACTAAGGCTTGGTATCTCAAAGCTTGCTTTCATTTCAATCTCGCTTATAGTTTCCATATTCTCAAATTCTTTTGCCAGGCAATCATATTTATAAGGCTTTTCTGTTTCATCTTCCCCAGCATCTGCTGCTTTTCATTTTCACCACCCTTGCCCTGAAGTTGGGGAACCAGAATGGTTTGTCACAGCCAACCTCGTTGAGACCCTTGGCACCCAAACCTTGAGACCCTGATATTCAGTCATGTCAGCTGGGGTTAGCTGATGGATAGGCCAGCGGTCCCCGGGATTTTTGATTGTACTGGGCCAGAAGATTCATCATTGCTTCGAGGGACCTTGGCCAGGATCCACAGGGACAACGATGGTCTCACCTGCGTAGGATTGCAGGTGGGTTTGGGGAAATGCAGGACAATTATCACCATTTTGCCACTGTGTTTTTACAATACGCCTCCACATCCAATAATTGATTTGAAGTGTTCCAGTGGTTGTTCCACCTGAGGCGGAGAAAGAGAAAAATGGACAGCCGGATTCTCAAAGTAGAAAGGAGCATACAGGGATGCTTTAAGTTAATTCTCACGGATCATGCCCAAATATATTCAAAGAGCAAATTAAAATCAATCGTGAAGTGGATTATTAAAATTTTTCCAGATGCCCTTGAGCCTGACCATCCTCCATCCATCTTGGGTCCTCCACTTCCTGCTACCACAACCTTCTCTTCTGCCCTGAATGAACCTCCAGACTCCACCCCCAGAACTGTGGGTCATGCCCCACTGTCAATCATTCCACCTCCACCCTGGGCCATGCCTCCAGAATGCCAGCCTAGTTGTCTGCTATCCTAGATCAAGGCCCTTCCTCCCCAACACCTGACAAAATGGCAGTGCCCTTTGCCTCTGCCTCCAGCAACAATATAACCCCAGGATCAAAGATACTAAACCTCACTGTCACACTACTTCTAATCTGAATGTTTCTGCTCTGAGTTAATCTTCCTCCCCAGAGGACAGTTTGGACTCTTCAGAGCCACCTCAACCCTCAACCCCAGAAGATCCCTGGGAAAAGAAGAAGACTGGAAAATAGTCTCGAAATTCCTCATTGCCCTGGTATGTTGTGAAAGTAGGGGGCAGAATCCCACCTATCAGCCATTGGTTCACAAGGAAATCAAGGATCTGTGTAGGGCAGTTAAAGACCATAGAAAAGACTTACCTTGTTTTAATGGACAAATGAGGGCCATGTTCACAGCACATCTTAACTCCCTATGATTTAAAATATATTATGATATGACCATGTTTTTGTCACCTACAGAATACACCCTGTGGGAAGGGGGATGGAAGTGTTTACTAAATCAATTAATAGCAGACTATGCTAATAATGAGGCAAGGGTAGAATTGACAATCAACCATCAAGCTGGAGAAGGACAACACAGCCTACCAGATGATAAAGCAACACGTATCTTCGGAGAAGTATTGGATGATATCAAAGAGATGGCTTTGCAAGCTTTAATCCAGGTATTGGATGGTAGCATCCCCAGTGTGGACTACCTTGGGCGACTGCAGCTAAAGGTTTAAGACAATTAGACAATCTTGGGTGCCTGTTAAGTAAGCAAAGCAATGCTACCTCCCTCACATTGAGTGGCCTGCTCTCAGACATAAAGGCCATCAGACATGCCACTTTGCAGAGCAGTGATGAAGTTTTTACTCCGGGCACAAGGAAAATCCTTAAAAGTACCTAAAAGTGTTCCTAAATCCATAAACTACCTTAAAAAGCTTGAGTATCTCAAGGCATTAATGAGCCCCACTGAGTGTCAGTACGAAGCTCTCAAGGGACTTGTTAAAACAGATAATTGGGGCCATGATTGCACAAACCTCTCACAGAGTCTGTATCAAAAGGGAAGCACCAAGTACCTTAAAATAACTGAAGTAACTTAAAGCATTAATGATCCTCACTGAGTGTTGTTACTGACAAAGCCTCTCCAGGGACTAATTAAAACAGATAATTGGAGGTCTAGGATTGCACAAAGCTCTCTAAGACTCCAAGGCAAAAGCGAAAGCCAAGTCCTTTCAAAAATCTGCAGTCCCTGGGAGCATTAAGGAGCCCCCAGGGCCATACCTGAGCAAGGCTCCCCAGGGAATCCTTCCAGCAGATCTTTGAGGCCACTGGGATATGGGCTAGGGGGGGATGCTGAGGGCAGGACAAGGGGCTGACAGTGCCCAGCCTGGCTGGGGCTGTGCCAGGAGGCCCCAGTGCCTCAGGACAAGGTGTCTCCTCACAGCCCTTGGTGGCACAGATCCTGCTGCTGTGCCCCACAGCACCAAGACTTGGCTTCTCTTTGTCCCCACCTGTCATCACTTCCTCCGGTTCTCTGCTCTTCCTGGGGCCTGGAGACACTTTCTCAGTCGTTAACATAAGTGGGACCCATTAAATGTCCAAGAAAGTTTGGAGTTGGATTCTGACTTGGAGTTCTGGAGAGGTTTCTTCAGCTCCCTCTCAGGGACTGATGTTCAGGGCGTCAGCATAAAGCCCCAGAGGCTCATTAAAGTCCTTGTGCTGTATCTGTGCTGCTGAGCTGGGCTGGGCTCCTGGCACAGAGGCAGCTCCTGGTAACTAAGAAGAGCTTCAAAAGCGCATTTCTTTTGATGAGCAGCTCTTCTGACAGCCCAGCAGGGCTGAGGCACTGCCTGCAGCCAGTCCAGGCACAGCACAGAGGCACAGAGAGCTTCAATCAGTCAGGGCTGGGAAGGTGCTGAGAAGTGCCTGGGGCACAATCACTGCCAGCCCTTGGCACAGGAACCTCTGGCTGCAGGACAATGCAACAGCAGCTCCTGCAGCCATCTCCTAAAGCTGGAACATCCCATTGCCTACAGATCCTGTGAGTACATTCTCTGATTGTCTCCTGTGCAGAGCAGCCAGGGCTGCCCAGGTCCTGCAGCCCAGGGCGCTGTGCTGGGGCAGGGACTCTGCTGCCTGCCAGGGACAGCTCTCAGCCAGCCCTGGCAGCTGCTCCCAGCTCTGGGGGACAGGATGTGGGTGGGAGGAGACAGCTGGTAGGGCTTGGAAGTCTTCTCCTTGTGTGGGGTGGATGCTGCATTGTTCAGGACCGCTCCCAGCATGGCATTAAACTGGAGAACATTTGCAAATAGAATATACAGGGAGAAGGGCAAGACAAGGGCTGCCTGAAAGAGAAAATCGTGCTTTTTATTCTACTTCTCTGGGTTACCTAGATGGGAGGTTGCACATAGACATTAATCTCTCAGTTCACATTTAGAAAAAAAAAAGTTATCTCAGATGTAAATAAACCAGATGCTGACGAAAATAAGCACAGGGCCCCTCACAGGCAGCATCTGTGTCACTTTTCCAGCCTCCTCAGTGTTGCTCTGACTTGGTCATCAGAGCCTGCAGAGCCAGAGCTGTCCCTGGGCAGTGCCAGAGCTGGGAGGGGTCTGCAGGGCAGAGCTGAGCCCCCAGGGCTGGGCTGGGCCCTGGCAGCACTGGCAGAGCCCAGCCCTGGGCACAGGGAAGCAGCTGCTGGCAGGGACAGCTCCAGGCAGTAGAGCCCTGGGCAGGCAGTGGGGGGAAATTGCCCCCAGGCTGTGCTGGGATATTTAAAGTCCTCTCGAAACCCAAGTATTCCATGCGTACTTTTTTTACAGATCCCCATGCCAAGACACAGAAAATGTCCAACAGCAGCTCCATCAGTCACTTCCTCCTGCTGGCATTGGCAGAGACGCGGCAGCTGCAGCTCCTGCACTTCTGCCTCTTGCTGGGCATCTCCCTGGCTGCCCTCCTGGGCAACGGCCTCATCATCAGCGTCGTAGCCTGCGGCCACCACCTGCACACACCCATGTTCTTCTTCCTGCTCAACCTGGCCCTCAGTGACCTTGGCTCCATCTGCACCACTGTCCCCAAAGCCATGCACAATTCCCTCTGGGACACCAGGGACATCTCCTACAGAGGATGTGCTGCCCAAGCCTTTCTGATTTTTTTTTTTCTTGCTACAGAGATTTGTCTCCTGACCATCATGTGCTACGACCGCTACGTGTCCATCTGCAAACCCCTGCACTACGGGACCCTCCTGGGCAGCAGAGCCTGTGCCCACATGGCAGCAGCTGCCTGGGCCAGTGGCTTTCTCAATGCTCTCATGCACACAGCCAATACATTTTCCCTGCCCCTGTGCCATGGCAATGCCCTGGGCCAGATCTTCTGTGAAATCCCCCAGATCCTCAAACTCTCCTGCTCCAAATCCTACCTTAGGGAATTTGGGCTGCTTGCTGTTAGTGCCTGTTTATCATTTGGTTGTTTTGTGTTCGTTGTTTTCTCCTATGTGCAGATCTTCAGGGCTGTGCTGAGGATACCCTCTGAGCAGGGACGGCACAAAGCCTTTTCCACCTGCCTCCCTCACCTGGCCGTGGTCTCTCTGTTCTATAGCACTGGCACATTTGCCTACCTGAAGCCCCCCTCCATGTCCTCCCCATCCCATGATCTGGCCCTGTCAGTTCTGTACTCGGTGGTGCCTCCAGCCCTGAACCCCTTCATCTACAGCCTGAGGAACCAGGAGCTCAAGGCTGCAATGTGGAGACTGATCAATGGATGGTTTCAGGAACATTAAACTGTTGGCCAGTACGTGCAAATCACTTGTAATAAAAGCAATCTTTGATACTTCTTCTTGGTTTCATTTTAGAATTTCATTACCTTTGTTTTACTTTTTTCTTATTGTCCAAAAAGAAATTTCATTGTTTGTTTCATTGGTCATTTTGTTCCGCTCCACCATCCCTGTAACCACAGACTGTGTCAATGAGGGGCTGTGTTCTTGGTTCCTTTAAATGAAATGATGATCTCTCCCAACAAAGTTTTCAGCAGAAAAATGCAGAATTTTTCTGTCCTTTTGTTGTCTTCTCTGGAGCTGCAGCAGCAATGTCTGTGTGCAGAGCTGGGGGCAGATCAGTGCTGGCCCAGCAGCTGTGCCCAGCAGCAGCAGCACTTGGTGTTGCCAGTGCTGCTGCCGTGGCCCTGCCCCACTGCCCTGGTGGCCCTGGTGTTGCTGCAGAGCCTGAGTGCTCTCGGGGCCGGGCACAGCCCTGGGGGTGGCAGTGCCGGGGCTGCAGCAGGGACAGGCCATGGGCACTGCTGGGGCAGCGCTGACGCCTCAGCCCAGGGCCTGGGGGCTCCAGGCTCCTTGCCCAGGCTCTCTCAAGAACACGCCCAGGCCAATGCTCAGCCCAGAAAACGCCCGTGAGCAGCCCCAGGCTGGCCATGGGCAGGCTGGGGGCAAACAGCATGGCTGGGGCTCTGTAAGGGCCCTGGAGCAGACGGGAAGGAGCAGCAGAGCAGGAGCTGATCCATCCCCAGTGTGCTGCACAGCCCAGGGCAGCGTCCCAGAGCGTCCTGGTGGAGCTGCCAAGAACATCCCCCCTCTGCAGCCCTGGCCTCTCCCCCAGCTCACACAGGTGCCCCATCCTTGCAGGCACAGACACGGCAGCACTGGCTCAGCAGCCCCTGTTTGCATTGCACACAGCAGGGGGAGCACCCCCATGCTTTTGGTGTGGGGACATGAAGCTGAGGGAGCACAAATGCCATCAGCCCCTGGGGCCAGCAAGGGCTGGGGGACACCAGGGAAACCACTCAGCTTTGTCCTGGCCTCTGCAGTCAGCCAGAAAGTTTGTTCCCATCAGCTGGGAGTTTCCTGTCCCACTGCAGACGCTGTTGCTCAGAACCAGGGCAGCTTGGCAGCCACTCCCAAATTTCCCTGAGCATTTCCTTGCCTTCACCTTTGCTTTCTTTACTTTTTCCTGATACAGATTCCTTCCTATTGCCCATTGCTGTCCCCTCCCCTACAAACAGCCCATCCCTGTTTGCCCTTTTCTCTCTGGTCCCACTCCCCATTGCAGTTCCTGACTTGGCCCCATGCGAATGTCCCTTGGGCAGCAGGATCATCCTACAATTGCTGCAGGAATTGTCTGCAGGCTCCCGCAGTGCCTCCTGCTGCTCCCTTGCCAGAGGCACCCCAGGCCAGGGGGCACATCTGGGCTGCCGTGTCTGGCTCTGGGCCTCCCTGTTCTGGGCAATGAGGAGGAGCTGCAGAGGCTCTGCAGGACTGACAGGATGGGCTTTGGGGCTGACAGGAGAAGCTGAGGGACCTGGGCTGCTGGAGCTTCTGAAGAGGAGGCCCAGGGCTCATCCTGCAACTGCTCCAAGGGTGGTTCCAGAAAATCCAGAATCAGCAAGGTTGGAAAAGACCTTGGAGATCATCAAGTCCAACCTGTGCCCTGACACTGCTTTGTCTCCCTGGGCTTCCTCTTCTCCAGAATAAACAACCCCAGCTCCCTCAGCTGCTCCTCAAAGCTCTTGTGTTCCAGACACTTCCCCAGCCTTGTTGTCCTTCTCTGGACATGCTCCAGCCCCTCCATGTCCTTCCTAAACTGGGGGCCCAGAACTGGACACAGCACTCGAGGTGTGGCCTCACCAGTGCCGAGTGCAGGGGAAGAATCCCTGCCCTGCTCCTGCTGGACACACCATTCCTGATCCAGCCAGGAGCCTTTGGCCTTCTTGCCCACCTGGGCACACTGCTGGCTCATGTCCAGCCTGTTGTCCATCAGTCCCTGCAGGTCCCTTTCTGCCTGGCTGCTCTCCAGCCACTCTGTCCCCAGCCTGTAGCACTGCAGGGGTTGTTGTGGCCGAAGTGCAGGACCCAGCACTTGGTCTTGTTCAACCTCACCTTGTTGGATTTGGGCCCTGGATCCAGCCTGTCCAGGGCCCTGTGCAGAGCCCTCCTACCCTCCAGCATATCCACACTCACACCCACCTTGGTGTCATCTGCAGATTTGCTGATGCTCGACTCAGTCCCCTCATGCACATCATCAGTGCAGATACTGAAATCCGCACTGGCTGGCTCTGATCCCTCGGCCATCCTGTGGGTGCCCTGGGATGGCACTCAGGGTGATTTGTTCCATAACCTTGCCGGGCACCCAGCTCAGGCTGACAGGCCTGGAGTTCCCCAGCTCCTCCTTCCAGCCCTGCTTGGGGTTGGGCTCACACTGGCACCTCCAGTCCTCTGGGACCTCCCTGCTGAGCCATCACTGATGGTAAATGATGGAGAGCAGCTTGGGGAGCTCATCCACAGCTCCCTCATCCCCCTAGCATGGATCCCATCCAATCCCATGCACCTGTGAGAATCTAAGTGGCTCAGCAGGTCCCCAACTGCTTCCTCCTGACATACAGGGGGCTGTTCTGCTCCCTGTGCCCATCCACCAGCTCAGGAGAACACTTGTCCCAAGGACAACCTGTCTTATTCTTGAAAACTGAGGCAAAGAAGTGGTTAGGTACATCAGCCTTTCCCTCATATTTGGTAACCACATCTCCCCCAATAATGAATGGAGATTGTTCTTGTACCTCCTTTTGCCATTGATGTATTTATAGAAACATTTTTATTATCCTTCACAGAAGTGGCCTGGTTAAACCTTAAGCTTTCACCTCTCTAATTTTCTTTCTGCATAACCTAACAACATTATTAAACATTTCCTGAGTTACCTGCCTCTCTGTCCAAAGGTGATGCACCTTCCTTTTTTACCCCAAGTTGCTGCAAAAGGCCCATCACATACAGAACGTCACCTGTTGGCTAAAGTACACCTCAGAGGAGGAAAATACAAGAGTCTATAAATGAAAAGAGGGAAAGCAAGCTAGGAAAGTAAAAGAAGAAGAAGAGGCTGGGAAGGCTAACAAAAACTGGGACCCCCTTGACCACCTACTTCCTCCTACCGTTGCAGTACCTCAAATCCTTCCTCCAATTCCTCTTTCTGTGGACCCAGTTCCTCCTCCTCTCCCAGCTGTCATTCCTTTACCACCTCCTAACCCAGTTATACCTCCACCACCTTTCCCTCAACCCTCTCCTTACTCTCTTTACCCTTCACTACTGTCCCCTTACCTCTGCCATCTCATGCACTCCTTATTCACCAGCAAGTTCCTTCTCTGCCTCCCCCAGCACAAATGAGAAGCCAAACAACATCTCAGAATCTCATGCCCAAGAGTGCAGTTGCCCAGTCAGCTTCCACAGCTGATGTTGTAACACTTGGTCCAAAGTGGCAAAAGTGAAAAATTGTTCCCCCTCAGAGAAGTTCTCATGGGCGGGGTGGCCAGTGAGATTGGATTTGTAAACGCTCCCTTGACTGCGTCCAAAGTTGGAAACTTTAAGAAAGAATTGCAAAATTTAGTGGAAGACCCAGTAGGAATTGCAAATCAAATTGATCAATCTTTAGCCCTAATATTTATACATGGGGAGAATTGAACTCCATCTTTAACATCCTATTTTCCCCGGAAGACACTCGATTAATACGAACTGAAGGAATGAAAATTTGGGAGTGAGAAAACCAACCTGGGCCCCCAGGTGACCAAAAAATGCCTTCAGTGGAGCCTGACTGGGACCCTAATCAAGAAGAGGGGAGAAGGAATATGAGAGATTACAGGTCCCTGATGACCAGAGGGATAAAAGAATCAGTCCCTAGAGGGAGTAATACCAGGTTAGCGTTGGACGGGACCCAGGAAAAAGACAACACCCCAGCACCATGGCTTAATAGGCTAAAGGAAAACTTCCAGATTTACTCTGATGTTGACCCAGACAGCCCAGAAGGCCAATCTTGGGTTCCCTGCAGTCGGGGATGACCCCAAGAATCCTTTTTCCCAGCCTGATGTTTCCAAGAAGGAGTCTGAATTCTTTGGCTCTGGTTTCCTAGGTTGTTTATTGTTTCTTATTTATAACATTTTTTCTCTGGGCTGCCGAGATCTTTTCAGCAGGTCAGACCGAGGCACACTCTCCATCCCGGGGCTGGTGTCTACGTTTTATTCTATGAACTATGTGTACTTTATTTATCATTATTTTCCAATACCTAAAGACACACAGCAGGGGACTTTCAATCAAAACAAATGCACCTTTTATTGCATGCCCATAGCAAATGTAACAGAAGGATTAGAAAGGCGATAAAGGGCAGAGAGAGAGAGAAAGGAAGGTTGGGCTGGGGGAATAGCTGCCAACAGGGAGATGAAATCCTCGTGGTCTGGCCAACAGATCCATCTGGTCACGTCGGGGAGAATCTCAAAGTCTTTGGTTAACTCAGGGCTCTTTTATAATCTACCACCGGGAGGGAGCAGGACGGCACATGGAGGGCTCAGTGGAGAATAAATCCATTGGGAACAGGCACAGACAGTCCAGGTCTGAACAGCACAAACCGGTGCCAGCAGTGAGCGGGGCCCGTTGTTTCAGGACTGGTTCCTATGGGAAACATCCCGCTTCCCATGGCAGACATCCCGTTCCAGTCAGGCCAGCACCCCTGGGTTAGAATTTGAAGGGTCTCAGTCTCAGTCCTTGGGGAGGGCTTCAATCTCCGTCCGTGACGGCGGCTGTGAGGCAGATGAGGGATCTTGGACCGTCTCTAACAGACTGACATCCCAAAACATAGTAGTAATTATGCATTTCCCCTTAAAAATATAAGTTTTGGAATTAGGAGAATTATAAATATTTTTCTTATTTATAATATTATTAGTCTGTATTTGTAATACAAAATTTTAATATTTATATTTAAAAAACCAAAGCTGTTTTGCCAGCAAAAAATTTATTGGTCATTACTTCTAAGTAACACAATTCCCAACATTAATTCATTCAGAAGTGTGGCTATTGATTTTTCCTTCTTTATGCTAATCAGTCCTATTTTGAATCCTTTTGTTATCTTTTTTATCATTTTCAAAGACAGGGTAAAAGGGGCCACATTGGGGTCTGTGGAGACATTTCTGGGGCACATTTTGGGGCAGTTTTGGGTCTGGGGAGGGAATTCAGAGAGAACTTGAGAGTCTGGACGAAACTTGGGTGAGCCAGGTGGGCACTTGGATGGGCACTCAGGGATTCTGAGGGACAGTTCGGGGTCCGGGGCAGCACTTGGGGGGCTCTGACGGGGATCGCTGGGGCGCAGGGGGTGATGGGAGTTGTAGGCACGGGAGGGTGGGTGTGTGTGGGTGTGTGGGTGTGTGTGTGTGTGTAATGCAGTTTAACGGGGCCGGGGAGCAACACGGGAGTTCGAGGCCCAGCTGCAGTGGCTCTCAGTAAAGGCGCGGGGCATGACGGGAGATGAAGTCCCGGCTGGAACAGCACTGGGCATGCGCGGCGGAGCATGATGCGAGCCGTCGTCCCGGAAGTAGCTCCACCGCTTTGTTTGGGGGTCCGGGAAGGCACTTGGCGGACACTTCTGCATCCGAGCCGCGACTTGAGATCCTCGAGGGAACGTAAACGGTTCGGGAGGGCTTGGGGGGAGCTCAGGGAGCTCTAACGGGGCTCTTTAGGGCGGGGGCACGGTAGGAGTTTTAGGCGCGGGACTGTGTTCTGAGGGGCTCTGGGGCCGCGGCGGGGGAGAGGAGATGAATTCCCAGAAGTGGCTGTACCGGGCATCTGTGGGGTTGGGAGCACTCAGGGGATCCGGGGACGCTTTTGGGGGCTCCCGAATGGGCGCTGAGGGGGCACTGAGGGATCCTGGAGGGTCTGGGGGACACTTAAGGGACAAACGGGTAGCAGATCCCGGGGAGGGGGGGGGGGGGGTGTCTGTGGAGCGCGGGGCATGACGGACGTTGTAGTCCCGGCTCCAATGGGGCTCAATCAGGCCGCAGGGCATGACGGGAGTTGTGGCTACCGTAGGCACCGTCCCCGAGTCTCCGATCTCTGGTGCTGATTGGTTGCTCACGGTGATAGGCGGGAGTCTCGGCAAATGGGATACGGTGGAGGCGGGAACAGCCCATTCAACATATCCAGTCCCTCCCATTTCATCCCCAGTACAGACCAGTACGACCCCAGTACAGCCCTGTTTATCACAAGTAGAACCCAGTACGAGCCCAGTGCCGCTCCAATCCCTCCTAGTAAAGCCCAGTCCCTCCCAATAAACCTGAGTTTATTCCCAGTCCCTCCCAGTTCATCCCAATATCATCCACAGGATGCCCCAGAGTCCCCAGTCTTCTCCGCAATGGCCCCACTGTCCCCAATATGTCCCAGTATCCCCGAGGGTCACTCCTAGTTTGTCCCAGTGTCTCCCACAGCATTCCCAGTGTCCCCAGTATATCCCAGTTGTTATGAACAAAAATTCAGTTAATATTTTTTTTGTGAGAAAGAGTTACAGGGACGCCGCCAGATCGGTCTCTGCCAGGATTCTTAGTGCTTTGTTATTGTAATACCGGGTCGTTAAGGCTTATCTCCTCTTTTGTATTAGTAAAAGCCCTGGCTGGGTGGGGTGGATGGCCCTTCCCCCGAGGCTGTGCTCTCTTACAGCATAGGGAAGACACCTGAGAGGGTGGGGGGGGTTATGCAAAGTGACTCCAAAGTCCAGAATGCTTTGTGGGACCCCGACTCGAGATGCAACGAGAAAACCCCAAAAACAATGAGCCAAATAAGAGCTGAGAGACTAAAGTGATGTCTGGACGTGAGGAGCCGAGTGCTGAGCCTGCAGAGATGCTGAACACCTTCGGAGCCCCTCTCGCCCTGAGCAGGGAGTGGTCCCAACGCTGGGACCAGACAGCCGCCAGGGCAGAGAAAACAACATCTGACGGGGACCTCACGCCCTAAGGCTCCCACGAGGACTGGATCCCCCGGCTCTGCCCCTAGTGGACAGAGCTGCGCATATCCTCCTCCTCTGAGTCGCCCTGGGAGACATGACGGGGACTGCAGCCCTGCCGAGCCGCCCAATCCTGAGCTGATCACTTTTAATAAAGGCATTATAAAGGAGAAGAAGTCTCCTGGCCCTGTTTATTTCAGCTGGGGGCGCTCGTCCGGAATAACCACGCCGCAAGAAGACTCAAGACTGGCCATCTTGGACTTCAAGACAGCTGGCTACCAGGACCAGAGGGATCGGCTCAGGAGCAGCGACGCAGAGGAGCACCGGAGCACCGGATTGGTGAGAAAGCTGGTGGCGGGAGCGGGAGACGTGCGCATGTGTGTGTGAATGAGACGAAGGCCGGCAGCCGGACCTTCGAAGTGAGAGCAGACCTCTCAGTACCGCGTTTCCGGACTCCTGCGAAGGGGCTGGCCGGGAACAGGGGGCGGAGCTTGGAATTAGCGTGAGTGAGTCGTCTCCCAAGGGGGAATAAAGGGCCCCCCCCCTCCGGGCGTGCAGAGGGAATTTCTGTATGAGTGGCACGCTCCCAAAATAGGCCCTGACAAGGGGAAGTCAGGCAGATTTGTCAGTCCCGAGAAGGATTCGGCAAGCATTTGTAAGTCTCGAGAAGGATTCGCGTAAGATTTTGTCAGTCCCGAGAAGGATTCGGGTAGCTCACAAGCCCTGCAGGCAAAAGTAAGTCCTGGCACAAGGAGCCAGGCACAAACCCCAGCGAAGGAGGCTGTGGTTTGCTTTTAAGTCCTGATACGGTGAAGCCTAAAAATTGGCGGGTTAGGCAAACTAAAATCAGGCAGTTGTTTCTCCTGACTGAGGGAGTCAGGCACGACCGGGATTCTTAGGCCAAGGTTTCGTGTATTCAAGTCCCGATAGATGTAAGACCTGATGTGGGGAAAGTTAGGCATCAAGAGATTGGGCAGTTCTTTCAGTATAAAGTCCTGAGCATCAGGCAGAAATTTGAAGTTTCAGTGGAGGAGGCTGAAGCTCCTCAAAGAAGGTTCTTTTTGAAATTACTGGTCAGTAAAGGCACCTTTGGGATTTTTTACTGTTGAGACCTGAAAATGGGAGGGTGTAATAGTAAAAAGACCGGCAAGAGGCTGAGGGACATACCTCCCAATAGTCCCTTAGGAGAACTGTTAGTAAAATGGGATTCTATAGAGGCCATGGAGGGATTAGATAAAATTAAAATGATCCATTATTGTATGGAAGTGTGGCCAGAATTAGAGTTACAAGGAGGATGGCCTTGGTGTGGGACGAAGCATAAGTGGATGTGCCAACAATTAAATAATTATCTGACAGCTCGAGGAGATACTGATCCTGAGCAATTATTGTATGTAGCTTGCTGGTTAAAGAGTGCTGTTGGGGATGAAGGGGTGCGAATTTGTAAGGTACAGAGGAAGAAAGAGGGGAATGAAGGAGGGGATGATAGGACTAGTAAAAGATGGGATCCCCTGGATTATCTGCCTCCTTCTGCCCCTCCACCTTATAATCCTCTTCTTCAAGCACCTCAAATGGCAGGTCCGGTTTTCCCCGGCTGCCATCTCACTACCACCTGTTCAAACTCCTCCTTCTACCTCTTCAGCTTCCGCTATGATAAACCCAGTATCCCCTCCAGTTCCTTCTGCACCACCACAAGTGCCTACTCCACCTGCTGCATTCTCCACCCCTTCTCCAGCTGCACTTAATATCCACTCAGGCTCTTCTCCCCCTCCTATTGCTGTCCCTTTACCTCCTCCTAGTTGGGACACAAATGTCTCCTCGCCCGATAAACAGCTATCAGCAAATACACCTGCTGATGGGCAGAACGTTCAAGGTAACCCAGATATCCCTCAAAGTAGTTTGGACTCTGAAGATGGGCCGTACTGTAGTACCAGATCCAAGACCTCCAAGGCAGAGAGACTCTTTCCCCTCAGAGAGGTTCCTATGGGAAGAGTAGCAGGAGGTGTTGGCTTTGTGAATGCTCCCCTAACTGCTTCTGAGGTGAGAGGATTCAAGAAAGAGTTGGGGCATTTAGTTGAGGACCCAGTGGGCATAGCCAACCAAGTGCATCAATTTCTAGGTCCAAATATCTACACTTGGGGGGAGATGAATTCCGTCCTGAGCATATTGTTTTCTCCAGAAGAGGTCCAGATGATTAGGGTGGCTGGCATAAGAATTTGGGAGAAAGATAACCGTCCAGGCCCCCAGGTGCCATCAGGCGAACAGAAATTGCTACTAACGGATCCCAGCTGGAACCCTAACCAGGAGGAGGGGAGGAAGGCCATGATGGAGTATAGGTCTTTGATAATACGGGGGATCAAAGAGTCAGTTCCCAAAGGAAATAACACCCAATTGGCATTTGAGGGCACACAGGAGAAAGAGGAACCTCCTGATGCCTGGCTTAATCACCTAAGGCGGAACTTCCAGTTGTACTCTAGAATAGACCCAGACACCCCAGAATGTCAAATGCTACTAAAGGTCCAATTTCTTACCAAATCTTGGCCTGATATAAGGAGGAAACTGGAAAAGATGGAAGAGTGGCAAGCGAAGGACATAAATGAGTTATTAAGAGAGGCATTGAAGGTGTATTTAAGGAGGGAGGAAGAAAAAGCAAAGGCCAAGGCTAAGATCATGGTTGCTGTAGCTAGGGAAAGTGCAGGGGGGGCGGGTACACCACCAGGAGGGGGCAGAGACAGGCCAGTACTGGCAGGTGCACGAAGGATTGAGAGACATCAAGTCCCTTTGAGAGGACGGCAGTGTTATTACTGTGGAGAGGCAGGACACATCAGGAGGTTTTGTAGAAAGCTCAGTCTCGATGAGGCAATAGCCAGGGAACAAGATAATTTAGGAAGGATTCTTAAGGGGGAGGACTAGGGGTGCCAGGGGCTTTTTAATATAGGGGACCCAATGCAACATCTAGAAGAGCCCTTGGTAAACTTTGAAGTGGGACCCCTAAATGAGGAATTTGAATTTTTGGTTGATACAGGGGCAGATAAGTCCTGTCTCAACAAAATACCAAAAGGTATGGAAATTGGGAGAAAATTTTGTGAAGTATTGGGTGCGGAGGGGAGACCATTTAGAGCATCAGTGATTGAAGAAGTGAAAATAATTGGGAACTCAAGGCAATGTAAAGCTAATTTTCTTTATCTGCCTAACTTAGAAAAAAGTTTGTTAGGGCGGGATCTGCAAGTTCATTTTCGGGTTGGGATTGTCCCAAGGGAAGGGAGGATGGCAGTACAAGTGATGAAGTTGTCTCAAGGAGATGTTGCAGAGATAAATCCTGAGGTATGGGCTGAGGGGGGAAAGAGAGGCTTATTAGACATTCCACCGATAACAATAAAAATGCAGGATGATACCTCACCCATACGGGTTAAACAGTACCCAATTTCCCTAGACGGAAAGAAGGGGCTTGCTATAGTCATTGAACAACTGTTGCAAGAGGGAATTTTAGAACCCTGCATGTCACCACATAATACCCCTATACTGGCAGTTAAGAAAGCTGAAGGGAAATATAGGCTGGTACAAGATTTAAGGGAAGTCAACAAAAGAACCATTGCCAGACATCCAGTTGTGCCCAACCCGTATAGTCTCCTAAGCAGAATTCCAAGAGAACATGCTTGGTTCACTGTTATAGATTTGAAGGATGCTTTCTGGGCGTGTCCTCTGGCAACAGAATGTAGGGATTGGTTTGCCTTTGAATGGGAGGACCCGAGTACCAAGAGGAGACAACAGCTAAGGTGGACCCGATTACCACAGGGGTTCACCGAATCCCCCAATCTCTTTGGACAAGCTTTAGAGAGTTTGTTGGAACAATTTGTCCCTGAAAAAGAAGTGCAGATCCTGCAGTATGTTGATGACCTGATGGTATCAGGAAAAGAAAAAGATCAGGTCAGACAAACTAGTATTAAGCTTTTGAATTTTCTGGGGGAGAAAGGACTAAAAGTTTCGCAAGGGAAACTACAATTTGTGCAATCAGAAGTAACATACTTGGGGCACATAATAGGGGGGGGGTATAAGAAACTAAGCCCTGACAGAATTTCAGGTATTTTAGCTCTCCCGGCCCCGAAAACGAAAAGAGATGTGAGAAAACTCCTGGGCTTGTTCGGGTATTGTAAGTTATGGTTAGATCAATATACACAGAGTGTGAAATTTCTGTACAATAAGCTAGTGGATCCAGAACCCCTAATGTGGACAGCTGAAGATGATCAACAATTGGAAAACTTAAAAAACAAACTGTCTTCTGCCCCGGTCCTAAGCTTACCAGACCTGAGGAAGGGCTTTGACCTGTTTGTGAGTGCCGAAGGAGGTATAGCCTATGGAGTATTAACTCAAGAGTGGGGAGGGTGCAGGAAACTGGTGGCATACATATCCAAATTGTTAGATCCAGTGGCTAGAGGCTGGCCAGTTTGTATACAAGCAGTAGCAACAACTGCAGTCCTGATAGAGGAGACTCAAAAATTGACCTTACAAGGAAAAATTAAAGTGCATACTCCTCATGATCTTAAGGCAGTACTGAGACAGAGGGCTCAGCAGTGGTTAACCGATGCTAGAATATTAAAATATGAGATAATACTAATGAACACAGAGGACTTAGAATTTATCATATCAAATGCCCTCAATCCAGCACAATTCCTAATGGAAGAGCCTATAGAGAATTTAGAACATGATTGTCTTGAATTGGTTTATCTCCAAACAAAAGTAAGAGAAGATTTGGAAGATCAGCCTCTAGCAACTGGAAAAAGCTTATTCATAGATGGCTCTTCAAGGGTAGTAAATGGGAAAAGAGTTTCAGGTTATGCCATTATAGATGGAGAAACATTACAAATTGCAGAAAAAGGGAAACTATCACCAAACTGGTCAGCCCAAAGTTGCGAAATCTATGCCCTGAAAAGGGGACTGGATTTACTGGAGGGGGACCGGGGAACTATTTATACGGACTCCCAATATGCGTATGGGATGGTTCACACATTTGGGAAAATATGGGAAGAACGTGGATATTTAAGTTCGAAGGGAAAAAGCTTAGCCCATGAGAACCTAGTTAGATCAGTATTAGAAGCTCTACAGAAACCTACAGAAATAGCAGTGGTCCATATAAAGGGGCACCAGAGAGGAGACAGTTTTGAAGTTAGAGGAAACCGACTGGCTGATCAGATAGCCAAAGAAGCAGCTTTAGAACCAGGAGATCCAGTAAAAATTTTAAAGGCAAAAATGACACCTGAAGAAGGGGTAAAAAGGGAAGAACCTGTATTCAGTGAAGAAGAATTAGAACTTATAAAGGATTTAAGATTACATCAAGGACAACAGGGAGAGTGGTTAACCTCAGACGGACGGGTGTTTTTGAATAAAGCACTGGCTCGGACAGTGCTAACAGAATTACACTCACTGGGGAGTCCAAGGACTGTGTGATCATTTCTTAAGGAATAACCTGTGCATTGGTGTATATAGCCTGGCTAAAGCTGTTACAAGAGGGTGTGTCATTTGTCAAAAAGTGAACCAGAAAGTTATGAGAAAAGTAGCACCTGGAGGAAGGGAATTAGCCTTGGGACCCTTCCAAAGCATACAGATAGATTTCACTGAGATGCCCCCAGTGCAAGGGTACAGATATTTACTGGTTATGGTTGATCATCTCACACACTGGGTAGAAGCCTTCCCGACCAGAAGGGAAACAGCTCAAGTTGTAGCAAAAGCAATCCTAGAGAACATTATCCCCAGATATGGAATGGTGAACACCATAGACTCAGACCGAGGTCCACATTTTGTGTCCCAAACATTACAAAATATAGTTGGGGCTTTAGGAATTAAATGGAGGCTGCATACTCCGTGGCATCCCCAGAGTTCTGGGAGGGTGGAGTGAATGAACAAAACCCTCAAAAATGTGTTAACTAAATTGGTTGAAGAAACAAAAATGAATTGGCTGAAATGTTTGCCCCTAGCGCTATTGCGCATCAGAACAAGACCTCGGTCTGACATAAGAATTTCACCTTGTGAAATGATGTTTGGGCTGCCATTCTTGCTAACACCTTATAGCACAGGAGACTATCTGGAAGGGGAAGAAGCTACCAGAAAGTATTTAGAAATAATTGGAAGAACTCTGGAAGGACTTAGAAAGAAAGGATACCTTCCTCAAACTTCCCCTCTTGACACAAAAGTTCACAACATTAGCCCAGGAGATTGGGTTTTGATAAAATCATGGACTACGGGAGCACTAATGCCTAAATTTGAAGGCCCCTTCCAGGTGCTCCTGATCACTAATTCAGCTGTGCAGACCAAAGAAAAAGGTTGGACTCATATTACAAGAATAAAGGGGCCAGTCTCACCCCCAGGTACGGGACCAGAAACAACATCAGCTTATCCCTCTGGCATTGAGCCAGAGTCCACACCACTCTCACTCCCCAGCGCTGGACAAGATTCATCTGCTACACAAACTAAATCATCTGAGTATACTGTGATAAAATGACCAAAGGATTTAAAGTTGACTCTTAAGAGGAAGAGTCAAAAAGACTGAACTGTATGGGAAGACATTAGTAAAATGTTTCAAGACTGTTTTGTGTAAACTATGTTAGTCACTCTCACCCCCTGGCAATAGACCAAGATTCAACATCAGTTTTTTTTCCCTCTGGCATTCTGGCATTGGGCCAGACTCCCAGTTTTTCCCTCTGGCATTGGGCCAGAGTCCACACCACTCACCTCCGGGCACTGGATAAGGATTCATCCACATCACAAGGTAATTCACCTGAGTATACTGAGATTTAAAGTTGACTCTCAGGAGGAAGAGTCAAAAAGACTGAACTGTATAGAAAAAATTGGTATCAGAGTTCTAATATTGCTTAAAATGTTTCAAAACTGTTTTGTGTAAATTATGTTGGGAAAAAGTTTAAGGCTGTAAATAAGTAATTCTAGTTTAAGTTCCCCAATATATTTCTAAAGACTCCACGTTAATCCTCTACAGAACACTCCCCTAGGGGAAACTAAAATTTGCAGGGAACAGACGAAGAGAGGCTTAACCAGAGAAGCGGGTAGAAGGGACTCTAAAGAGCTTGGAAGCTTCTCCTCAGAAAAAAATTCCCCAAGAGGCAAGGCCAGGTGGGCAGGCTGTGCAAGATGACCCATACCGGACTCTTGGGAAGGGTGGTACTGATGGCTCTGATTGCTGGTGGTGCTCAGGGGAGCCCAGCTGAGCCGTGCAGAGAGTGCTACCAACCCCTCTATGAGGAGGAAGTGAGCTCCTTGTCGAGAGTCCACATCAGTTCTAACCCTGATTGTGTTAACCTCTCCCTATTGGTCCTTTATCAGAAAAATAAGAGAGTGTATTGGATAGCCCAGAATACTGCCACTTTTAGGCAGCCACTACTAGGAGAGTGCCCTATAGAGGTTGTGCTTTGAATGTGATGCTGCTGAAACAAGCTCAGCAGATCTAGTAAAAAGCAAAGAAATGGTGAAAATAGTAAGAAAAATTGTTTGTTACAAGTATTTATATGAGTGTACTGGAAAAGAGATAAACCCCTTTTGGAACACATTTCAGGGGAACTCTAAACCCCTAAGTTTGATCTCATCTGGCAACTGCATTGCTAGGGTGATAAAACCAATTTTCTTATTACCCAAAGAAACTGGATCAAGTTTGGGAGTTCCTATATATAATGATTTGGGAGAAATTAAACAAAACCGGGAAAGTGAAATAGAAATTGAGAAAATCCAAAATTGTAAAAGCCAAGTTCGGATCCCAAAATCTGTGTTGAACAAAGTCATCCGGCTCCAGGCAGTATTAAAAATAAAGAATTCAATTATTAGGGACATTTCAAACAAAATAAAAAGATTGGCATGTGTAAATAATCAAGATCAAACTCCTACACTTGATCCCAGTGGGTGGGAGAACTTAGAGATTTTCAGAAAAGATGTATGGGAAAAGGTGGTTTTTCTCACTATGTGTAGACTTGGAGGATTGCTCTTTTTACTATGCTTATTTATCTGTTTTAGTAAAACAGTATTAGCTGTACAAACCAACGTGGAGAAACCAAGAAAAGTAACGAGGTTAAGTAACCATGATTACCAAAGTGCACAAGAGATTTATAGTAGATTCAAAACAAAAAATTGTGAGTTGATGCGAGCTTAAGAATTTAAGCTCGATCAAAGGAAAAGAGGGGGGACTGTTATGAACAAAAATTCGGTTAATTGTTTTTTTTGTGAGAGGGAGTTACAGGGAAGCAGCCAGGTCTCTGTCTCTGCCAGAGTTCTTAGTGTTTTGTCATGGTAATCACGGGTCGTTGGAGCTTATCTCCTCTTTTGTATTAGTAAAAGGCCTGGCTGGGTGGGGTAGACGGCCCTTCCCCGAGGCAGTGCGCTCTTCCAATATAGGGAAGACACCTGAGAGGGTGGGGGGGGTTATGCAAAGTGACTCCAAAGACCAGAATGCTCTGTGAGACCACGACTCGAAACCCACAGAGAAAACCCCAAAAACAACGAGCCAAATAGGAATTGAGAGACTAAAGTGGTGTCTGGACATGAGGAGCCAAGTGCGGAGCCTGCAGAGATGCGGAGCCCCTCTTGCCCTGAGCAGAGAGTCGTCCCAACGCCGGGACCAGCCATCTGAAAAGCTCAAAGGATCAACATTTGACGGGGACATCAAGCCCTAAAGGCTCCCACGAGGACTGGATCCCCTGGCTCTGCCCCTAGTGGACAGAGCTGTGCATATACTCCTCCTCTGAGTCGCCCTGGGAGACGCGACGGGGACTGCAGCCCTGCCGAGCCGCCCAATCCTGAGCTGATCACTTTTAATAAAGGCATTAAAAAGGAGAAGAAGTCTCCTGGCCCTGTTTATTTCATCCAGTACTGAAATTAATCAAATAAAGTTTACTAATGGAAATGCCAATTCACCTTCTCCCCTGTACAACTCTCAGGCTAAGGTCAAAATACAAAAACAGTCTTAAACCTTCTATCTGAAGTATTCTTCTCTTAAGGAGATGTTCTATTCAGACAGTGCTCAAAACCAGTGATATAAGTCTTAACTTATTTCTTAATTCAGTATAATTCTTTGTACATTTCTTGGATCATTGGGGTTTTCCCAAACTCTTACCACTCAGTCCCCATTGGGAAGTCAGTTTGGTATCACCCGCTTTAAATGTGATAGTCCATTTTTCAGGTTCCTTCACAAGTCCTTTGATTCTGCTGGCATGAATCCACCGTCTTTCCTTGATTCTGATCGTTGCTTCAGTAGTACCTGGAAAGGACTTCTTAACAGCATAGTAATAAAAGAAAGATATTACTGCATTGACTTTTACTATTTATTTTCCGTCTAAACTTTCTGCATTTAGCTAAAAGCTTTCTCTACAGCAGCCTCTTCTTCAGGAAAAAAAACCTTCTCCTTAACGGCAAACAAAACACACAAAAGAAAAAAATACCAAAAAACTTCCTACTTAAGAAAAATAAACCGCTTTGTGAGGTTTGGAGGTTTGGAGAGTCATCAATCTCTGCTTTGAGTTTATCTTTTAGTGCTGGCCCCCTCCCCCTCTTTTCACACCCTTGCTGTCAGTGCTGTTCTTCGCCCTTCCCCCGGTGCTGCCCCTTGGCTGCAGGGCCGGAGCAGGGGGAGCAGCCACGGGCATGGGGACCCTGGGGATCTGCCTTGGGTCTCTTTTGCTCCCTCTCTCTCTCTCTCTTCTCCTCTCCCTCTCTCCCCTTCTCTCTCTCTCGGCCCACTTACCGGGCTGACATTGCCATCCTGGACTCGGCACCCCGACAGTCTGGGAGCCCCCGGCAGTTCCGCCATGGAGCCAGCCCGCTCCTGGCCGGCAAACCTGTGTCCTCTGCTGCCAGCCCCGCCGCAGGTCACCTCCATGGATCGGTCCCTGCCGCAGCCCCCGAGACCCCGCCGCTCGTAGGGAGCGCTCAGACACCTCCCAGCCTTGACAACCCCAAACTTGGCGTCCCCAGGCATTCCTGACCTTCTTTTTCTTTCTCTAGTCAACTTATCCTCTTCTCTCTTCAAGGAGGGCCCGTTCCTCTAAGGCCTTTCTGGACCCCAGTGTGGCATTGAATAACCTCCTAACAACCATGTGTTAAGAGTCTTCTCTGCCTTGCATGTAAAAAAGCCTTCATTCACACTTCTGCTCTCTTCTAGCACCAATATGTCATCAGTTCACATTCGAACATCTCAGAGTTTCCTAACTACCTCCCTACTTCAACTTTTCTCTTTTTTCTCTCTCAATTGTAACTCTTATGGGGTCGATATTTAATCTTCCCCTATTTCTTTCTCCCGCCCAAACTTCTCTGTTGTTTTTTTTTTTTTTTTTTTCATCCTCTTGGCCTAATTTCAAAACTCTAGCGGTCATTTTCCTCTTTTCTGATATAACTCCTATTCTTAATTGCACTTGTAAGACTCTTCCCAATAAATTGCTACCTGCCCCTGGGACCAATACACATCTCCCATCTAAATTTTAGTTTCTTCTTTCAATTACCACATCTTTAATGACTAGAAATGTAAAACTTTCTCTTTTTGCCCCTGTTACTTTCCCTATATGTTTGCTCACACTATAACTTTTTGGAACATTTAATAGGCAGGTTCTCTCTGCCCCTGTGTCTATTATAAATTCCAGTTCTCCCACTTTTAAAGTTATCACAGGCTCCAAATGGTATTTGTCCCCCCCAAAAAAAATTAGAGTCTGTGACTTATTTTTTTTTATGTGCCCATTTCTTTAAAGATTTTCAGATCTTCCGCTTACTTAGGACCATTTTCCTTTTTCTCTCAGGTTTGCTTATCTATTTAGTTGGAGTTTCTTCTTTCCCCTGTAAAAGCTGTCCTTCAAAAACCTGTTGTTTTGGCATTTCGCCTTTGATATGCTGTCTCATATATTCTCTTGGTTATGTAATTACAATAACAATTCATGTGTTTACTCCCCTCCTCATTATTTTAACCCCACTCTGGAGGTCCAGTTGGCATTTTGTCTTCTCTGGGGGTCTCTGCAGATTATCTTTTTCTTCATCTTTTATTTCAGTTGCTCTGATTAATTGCTTTTCTTCCTGAGAAAAATATTATTTTTATTACCAACCGCATCTCTTCTCAAGTATAAATGTTTGGGCCTAAAAGTTGGTCTAATTGTTCAGCTATGCCTATGGGATCCTCCAAATATCCCTTTTATTTATTTCTTTAAATTTCAGACCTCAGACGAAGTCAAAGGAGCGTTTACAAACTCTGATCCGTCCCCTCCTATGGGAACTTCTCTTAATGGAAACAGACCAATCCCTTTATCCCATTCTTTTTGGATTTTTATCTTTTATAGCCTTTCTGCTGTATTTTTAGGAAGAATCAGGAGAGGCCTTTCTTCTAACTGAACTTTTAGTGTTTCGATAAGGTGATTCCTTTAGAGAGTTCCCATAGTCGGCCGGAGCTGTGGTTACCGAGGGAACGGAGCTCAGGGCAGGACGGGGACACTCGCCCCAGCTCAGGGTTTGGGTGCTCCAAAGGCGGGGTCTGCAGGCGGGATTGCCCGAGGGGATCGGCACAGCTCTGGGTCTGGGTGCTCCAAAGGCGGGGTCTGCAGGCGGGATCGCCCGAGGGGCTGTTCCGGTGCAGGCCGAGCTGGAGCGGGAATCGCCCCCACACGGCTCACGGTGGCTGATCCGGCAGAGACAAAGCCGGGACTGACCCCGGCTGCAGCGGCGGGAGCCGACAGAGTCAGGGCAGCCGGGGATGGGACAGACGGGACTCCCCTCGGTGCGGTCAGCGCGGTAACCACGGTGCACACGGCAGGACAGACCCCCAGCCCCGGCACGAACTGCGGAGCGGCCGCGGGCCAGGCTGCCGGACTGGGACAGACGGACCGGGACAGACGGACCGGGACAGACAGACTGGGACAGACGGACCGGGGCAGAAGGACCGGGACAGACGGACCGGGACAGATGGACCGGGACAGACGGACTGGGGCACACGGACTGGGGCACACGGACTGTGCCGGAGCCGGCACAGGGGCTGGGAGGGTGGTGCGAACGAGTGGGGGAACAGACAGGAATGGATGAGGCAATATTTTGTTTCCAGCCTTATACTTTCACCGTATTTCTTTTATTGCCTTTCAAATATGTTGTTTTCTTGCAACTTCCCCCCTCCCAGCATATGGTATACTCTTTTTCTTCTGCATTAAACGGTTTTTACAAATAAATCTAGAGCTTAACAAATCTAAACTTCTGCTTGGATACTTTGAAATAGTCGACGAGCTAACTCACAACTTTTTCATGTTGCTTTTCTCATCACTTTTTTATTTATCTTTTGGCAAATTATACATCTTTCAGGTACTTGTTTTCTCTACTTCAAAAAATCTCAGTGCACTCATAGTTCCTTAAAAAATGATCGAACAAAGCCTGAGTATCCCACTGGGCTTTTGGATACGTGTCTTCCATGATTCCCTAGTAAGCATTTTATTACCTAATTGTGTTCCATCAAGATGTTTCTATTTCCCCGATTTATCTTGTTCACCACTTATCTTGTTTTAATTCCTTTTTTCTCTGCTTCCCTAAACTTTGGAATTTCCAATTTTTCTTCATTTGGAGTCAATATTTAATCTTTCAGCTCTGTTTTCTGCTGCATCTCTAGCTTCCTGATCTGCCAGATTATTTCCTCTTATTTCTGGGTCTTTACCTTTTGGCGTCCCTTAATATGTACTATAGCTATCTCTCATAGGTAATTTTAATGCCTCTAAAACCTCTAAAATATGTTTTCTCATGTACTAATCCTTTTCCTCTTGAATTAAGTAATTCCCTTTTAAAATTTTTCTTATGGTATGTACTACTCTAAAGGCATTCCTTCAGTCAATATATAACTGCTTTCTTTTTTGTAAATATTCTAATGCTCTTTTTAAAGTATATAATTCACAAGTTTGCATGTGGGGTTTTTGGTTTTTTTCTTTTTGTTTTTCATCAATTTCTGCATACCCTGTATTTTGCAAGAAGTTGTATTTCTGTTTGTTAACATAACTCCCAAAGGGCTATCTTGGGATATTTCTGTTGATAATTTTTGCTCCCGCTTTTCTTTCCTGTATCCACCTTATCATTTTTCAATATTCTATTTGTCCCCTGCTTCTGTTTTTCATTTTTTACTAACAACTTTAATATTACTTTTCTTTCAACTACTTACACTCAAAAAAACCCACCTTTTTCTCACACTGCTTTTCAATACCATCCACCTCCCTCCATGGAGATATGGTAAGGCTTAAAATGCACAATCCACATTACCTATACTATCATTCATCTACATTCACGCACTTCTATTTCTCATTCATTTTCACACATTCCTTCACACTCTCAAGACACAAAGTGGATCTTTATTGCTAGAAAATCACGGCACCTTGTGGCCCCCTCTTCCGCTTTGGGGTTGACCTCCAGGTCTCAGTGTCACCAGGCCCCCTAAAAGGGCCCTGACTCTGCTGCCTCTGGTGTCCGTTCCCCTGTGAGGCTGTCTGCGTGTCTTTCACACTCTTCAGCTACGGCCCTTCACATGCCCAGGGAACGCTAGCTTGGTTCGCAGGTCACTCACTCCTCTTTGGCCCAGAAGCCCCCACCTACCCGGGAGCTGCAGCCTGGTGTGCAGGTCACTCACTCCTCTTTCCACTGCCTCCCCCTTCCCACCTGCCCGGGAAACTGAGGCTGACTCTGTATGTGTCTCACTCTCACACACCACAAAACAACAATAAGGTACCTTTTACTTTCACATCACCTATTACAAGTTTAGGTGTTACTGGCCAGTCCCAGTGCTATTGGATATCCCTCAACCCAGCTGTGTTATCCAACCCCAGATGCTCTTGGGCAATTTTTCCCTCAACCCAGCTGTGTTGTCCAACCCCAGATGCTCTTGGGTGTTTTCTGTACCTCAACCCAGCCATGTGGTACAACTACAGATGCTCTTGGGCATTGTGCTGGTTTAGGGCAAATTTGTTAAAGAATCTGCAAAGGAGGGCCCCTCCAGAAAGCAAAACCCACACGGCCCCTCCCCCCATCTGGTTCGGGAAAAAATTCCTCGGAGAGAGGTGGAAAAAACCTGTTTATTTGACTGGCCCCACACCCCCCAGCACACAAAATGAACAATACCCGATGACACCGCTTTGAGAAAGATGGCAAAATCAGAAAGTCTCTTTCGGGGGTGGTTGCTCTGTTCTCAGTCCCTCTGGCGCTGGGCCAGCTGCTGCAGCCAAACCTTCGGTGTTCCCGGGTCCCAGTCCGGAGCAGGTTCGAGATGGTCACAGGAACAGGAGAGGAAAAACAGTCCAGGAAGCAATGTGGACTGTTTAGCTAGAACTAGCTAATAAGCAGAGGCAGAAAGCAGAGCAGAAGCAAGAGCAGAAAAAGAGAGCAAGCAAAAGCAGCAAGCTGAAGCTAGAAGTGAAAAAACAGTCTTAATGTACCGCTTGTCTCTGTGTCCTTGATAAGAGAAACCCAAACAAAACTTCCACTCTTCAGTGCCAGTCTTAAAGGCACAGAACAGATGAATGGGGATATACAAGCATCATAACGTCACCCCAGGACATTCAACCCCTTATCCCCATATCATTCTTACCCCACAATCAGATCTCCCTGAGGTACACATCGTGTTGTTCCATCTCTTTGCATTATCCACCACGTGCAACCTGGTCCCTGAGCAAAGACAACCCCACGAATGGGTTTGTCTGTACTCGAGGCAGAATTGATCCACACAGACTTCCCTAACAAACCTCTGATATGTACCACTGGGACTTTGTCTCCTTCTATTACATTCAGGGACTCAGACTGGGCAGGACCTGCTCGGTTGGTGGAACCTCGGGTGTTAACGAACCAGGTGGCTTTTGCCAGATGCTGCTCCCAATTCTTGAAAGATCCCCCACCCAAAGCTTTCAACTGGGTTTTTAGTAGTCCATTGTACCTCTCCACTTTTCCTGCAGCTGGTGCATGGTAGGGAATATGGTACACCCACTCAATGCCATGTTCCCTAGCCCAGGTGTTGATAAGGCTGTTCTTGAAATGAGTCCCATTGTCTGACTCGATCCTCTCAGGGGTGCCATGTCTCCACAGAACTTGCTTTTCCAGGCCCAGGATGGTGTTCTGGGCTGTAGCATGAGACACAGGGTAGGTTTCCAACCATTCAGTGGTGGCCTCCACCATGGTCAGCACGTAGCACTTGCCCTGGCGTGTCTGGGGCAGTGTGATGTAGTCAATCTGCCAGGCCTCCCCATACTTGTACTTGGACCACTGCCCACCGTACCAGAGGGGCTTCACTCGCTTGGCCTGCTTGATGGCAGCACACGTCTCACAGTCATGGATAACCTGAGAAATACTGTCCATGGTTAGATCCACCCCTCGGTCTTGTGCCCACTTATAGGTGGCATCTCTGCCCTGATGGCCTGAGGCATCATGGGCCAATAAAGCTAGGAATAACTCTCCCTTATGTTCCCAATCTAGGTCTATTTTGGACACCCCTATCTTTGCAGCTTGGTCTACCTGCTCATTGTTTTGGTGCTCCTCATTGGCCCTACTCTTGGGTACATGGGCATCTACATGGCGGACTTTCACAGGTAGCCTCCCTACCCTGGTAGCAATGGTTTTCCACTCACCAGCAGCCCAAATTGGTTTCCCTCTACGCTGCCAGTTAGCCTTTTTCCACCTCTCCAGCCATCCCCACAGAGCATTGGCTACCATCCATGAATCAGTGTAGAGGTAAAGCTTTGGCCACTTCTCTCTCTCAGCAATGTCTAGGGCCAGTTGAACAGCCTTGAGTTCAGCAAATTGGCTTGATCCACCTTCTCCTTCGGTAGCTTGTGCAACCTGTTGTGTGGGGCTCCATACGGCTGCTTTCCACTTCCGGTTCATCCCTACGATGCGACAGGAACCGTCAGTGAAAAGAGCGTAGCATGTTTCCTCTGGGGGCAGTTGGTTATAGGGAGGAGCCTCTTCAGCACGTGTCACTGGTTCTTGTTCCTCTTCATCTGTGACACCAAAATTCTCACCTTCGGGCCAATTTGTAATGACCTCCAAAATCCCAGGGCGATTCAGTTTACCTATACGGGCGCGCTGAGTGATGAGAGCAATCCACTTGCTCCATGTAGCACTGGTGGCATGGTGAGTGGAAGGAACCTTGCCTTTGAACATCCACCCCAGCACGGGTAGTCCGGGTGCCAGGAGGAGTTGTGCTTCAGTGCCTATTACCTCTGAAGCAGCCTGGACTCCTTCATAGGCAGCCAGGATGTCTTTCTGTGTTGGAGTATAGTTGGCTTCAGACCCTCTGTAGCTTCGACTCCAAAATCCCAGTGGTTGACCCCGAGTCTCCTCAGGCACCTTCTGCCAAAGACTCCAGGACAAGCCATGGTTCCCGGCTGCAGAGTAGAGCACATTCTTCACCTCTGGTCCTGTCCTGACTGGGCCAAGGGCTACTGCATGAGCAATCTCCTGCTTGATCTGGACAAAGGCCTGTTGCTGCTCAGGGCCCCAGTGGAAATTGTTCTTCTTGCGGGTGACCAGGTAGAGAGGGCTCACGATCTGACTGTACTCAGGAATATGCATCCTCCAAAAACCTATTGCACCCAAGAAAGCTTGTGTCTCTTTCTTATTGGTGGGTGGAGACATTGCTCTGATCTTGTTGATGACATCTGTAGGAATCTGACGCCGTCCATCTTGCCACTTCACTCCCAGGAATTGAATCTCACGAGCTGGTCCCTTTACTTTGCTCTTTTTAATGGCGAAACCAGCTCCCAGGAGGATGTGGATGATTTCCTTCCCTTTCTCGAGCACTTCCGCAGCTGTGTTCCCCCACACAATGATGTCATCAATATACTGCAGATGTTCTGGAGCCTCACCCTTTTCCAGTGCAGCCTGGATCAGTCCATGGCAGATGGTGGGGCTGTGCTTCCACCCCTGGGGCAATCGGTTCCAGGTGTACTGCACTCCCCTCCATGTGAAGGCAAACTGAGGCCTGCATTCTGCTGCCAGAGGAATGGAGAAAAATGCATTGGCTATGTCTATAGTGGCATACCACCTTGCTGCCTTGGACTCAAGCTCATACTGGAGCTCTAATATGTCTGGCACGGCAGCACTCAGTGGTGGAGTCACTTCATTCAATGCACGATAGTCCACAGTCAATCTCCATTCTCCTTCAGATTTTCGCACAGGCCAAATGGGGCTGTTGAAGGGTGAGTGGGTCTTGCTGACCACCCCTTGGCTCTCCAGCTCTCGGATCATCTTATGGATGGGGATCACAGCATCTCGAGTGGTTCTATACTGCCGTCGATGCACTATGGAAGTGGCAATTGGCACTCGTTGCTCTTCTCCCGTCAGGCATCCTATTGCAGATGTATTCTCAGACAACCCAGGCAAGGTGTTCAATTCCTGGATGCCCTCTGTCTCTACAGCAGCTATTCCAAATGCCCATCTGAGTCCTTTTGGGTCTTTGAAGTACCCACTTCAAAGGTCGTCTATGCCCAAAATACATGGAGCCTCTGGGCCAGTCACAATAGGATGCTTCTTCCACTCATTTCCCGTTAGGCTCACATCAGCTTCCACCAAAGTGAAATCCTGGGATCCCCCTGTCACACCAGCAATAGAGACAGACTCTGTCCCCACATGTCTTGATGGGATTAACGTGCACTGCGCACCAGTATCGACCAAAGCTTTATTCTCTTGTGGTTCCGATGTGCCAGGCCAACGAATCCACACAGACCAGAAGACACGATTTTCCCTGGCCTCTACCTGGCTAGAGGCAAGGCTCCTCTAAGCCTGGTTATCATTCTTTCCCTGGGTGTATGTTTTGGATGTTCCTTCGAGGGGATCAGACATGTCATCATCATCATACCTGGCTGTTCGGCTACGGGCAACTGGAGCTGCTTTCCTTCTGGTGGCTTCCTTCAGTTCACGCACCTGTTTTGCCAGAACAGCGGTAGGTTTCCTATCCCACCTTCTCATGTTTTCCCCACAATCACGCAGGTAAAACCACAGCTCAGCTCATGGGGTGTATCTTCTCTCACCATCTGGGAAACGTCTGCCTTGGATACCGGAACCTCGGATCTGTACTGCTGAAATTTGGAGAAGGTCATCTTTAATCTCCTCTCTAAGCTTCTTATGGTTCTCCTCTATCTTATTCTCTAAGTTCTGCAGACGTGTTTCTACTGCTGCGATTCTGGCATGTGTTGGGCCATGTACAGCATCTGCATATGCTCGGAGCTTCCTTGCCATGTCAAGCACAGTCTCACCCCTCTCATCCCTCTTCATGATGGCTAAGGCAGAGGCATATTCTTGTGGCCCGAGTCGTACGAGTTTTCGCCACATCACAGACGTGCATGGTACTAAGTCTGGGTTCCTAGTTGTTACATCATCTGAGAATATAATCTCAGCCATGGTCATTTCTCTCAGGCGTTGGATCCCTTGCTCTATTGTCTTCCACTGAGTCTGCTGCATATAGAGATCATCTGCACACAGGTATCTTTCTGCTACACTTCTTAGGACCCGTTCCCAGAGGCTGTGAGAGTTAGCCCCCCTCATCATTCCTTGGTCTATGACTGAATCCTGTGACAGGGATCCCAAATGCCTGGCTTCAGTGCCATCCAAAATTGTACCCTCGCCTGCAGCATCCCAGAGACGGACCAGCCAACTAATTATGGATTCATCAGACCTTCGAGTGTAATCCTTCCGTAGGCCATGAAAGTCCTTCAGGGAGAAGGACTCAATATTGGCATCTGATCTTGCATCTGCTGCTTTGACTCCTGACTTTACATCAGGAGGCACTGAGGTTCCTTCTCCTTCATCATCATCATCATCATCCACTGGTCGATTGATCTTGGCTGTGCATTTCCCACTTCTAGTGCTGGTAGCAACAGCCATGGGTTTAGATGCTGGCTTCGAGCCTGGAGTGTTAGCTGCAGCCTGAGTCACCGGGACAGTTGCTGATTTATCTCCCTGCCCCCCTGCCTCTGTCTGCTGCCCTAGAGTATCTAGCAGTGTGCGATAAGCATATGCCAGGGCCCAGCTCACTGCAATGACCTTCCTCTCCTTAGGCTCATCCTGGTACTTCTCTTTCAGATATTTCCCCACCTCAGCTGGGTTCTGAATTTGTTCATGGGGAAAATCCCACACTATAGGGTCAGATAATTCTTTCAGGATTTGGCCCATATCCTCCCATTTCCCACACCACTTAGGATTTTCCACACCAGGGTTTACTCCTGAGTCAGGGGCCTCATCAGCCCGTCTAGAAATCTCAGCCCTCATTCTAGAGAAGCAGCAGGCTGTATAGAGGAAGGTTACCAGATTGAATACCAGGAAGATGGTTTCTTTAATATTGAGGGGAAACTGAACATCCTTCACTAGTGATGCAACTGATTCATAGGAGAAGGAGGAAAGCAGAGGCTGAAAAACCTCATTCCCTCCTGCTCCTCCTGCGACAAACTGGATGCATAACCGTAGCCATGAACCATTCATACCTGGAGCAGACCCCAGCATGTTTATAAACTTCTTGCACATTATTGCCACCAAACCCAGCAGGATAGCTATTCTGGTCACAGCCCCTCTGATGTAAAAACTACGTATTAGGGGCAATACTAAAGCTATTTCTGGATACGAAAATAAACCTAGGGACCAGAGAGGTATTAAAATCTCAAAAAACCCTAGGGACCAGAAATGCATGCAAACCTTCACCCCAACAGACATTATGAATCCAAAAAGCATGGCTATTAGCTGATTTAAACGAACACAGAGTAATAGCAGCGAAAATGCAGTCAAAACAGGGTTTTTCCACTCTCTCTCTCGCCTCACGTTTGGGCGCCAAAAATTTGTGCTGGTTTAGGGCAAATTTGTTAAAGAATCTGCAAAGGAGGGCCCCTCCAGAAAGCAAAACCCACACGGCCCCTCCCCCCAACCGGTTCGGGAAAAAAATTCCTCGGAGAGAGGTGGAAAGAACCTGTTTATTTGACTGGCCCCGCACACCCCAGCACACAAAATGAACAATACCCGATGACACTGCTTTGAGAAAGATGGCAAAATCAGAAAGTCTCTTTCGGGGGGGTGGTTGCTCTGTTCTCAGTCCCTCCGGCGCTGGGCCAGCCGCTGCCGCCGAACCTTCGGTGTTCCCGGGTCCCAGTCCGGAGCAGGTTCGAGATGGTCACAGGAACAGGAGAGGAAAAACAGTCCAGGAAGCAATGTGGACTGTTTAGCTAGAACTAGCTAATAAGCAGAGGCAGAAAGCAGAGCAGAAGCAAGAGCAGAAAAAGAGAGCAAGCAATAGCAGCAAGCTGAAGCTGGAAGTGAAAAAACAGTCTTATGTACCGCTTTCCTCTGTGTTCCTGATAAGAGAAACCCAAACAAAACTTCCACTCTTCAGTGCCGGTCTTAAAGGCACAGAACAGATGAATGGGGATATACAAGCATCATAACGTCACCCCAGGACATGCCGCTAGGTCGTTTTCCGCCCCAGGGATAGGCTGATTGCTTTTCGGGAATTGACTGGGCGGTTTCGGCCATGGCTGTTGTTGCTGAGAGAGTACGGGAGTTTCAGAAGCGGTCTGTGTAGCCTGGTTTGCCGAAGAGAGCGGCAGAGCAGGTAATAAAGCCAGGCTCGCCGAAGGAAACGGCGGAGCGGGTAATAAAGCGCTCTGTGTAGCCTGGCTTGCCGAGGGGGGCGGTGAGGCATGTAGTGAAACCGTCCTCATTGCAGGGGCTAACGGAATTCCCCTCTCCTTATCAAATTCCCTATCTTGGTCGAAATCTTTATTACGGTCATAAGCAGCAGTAGCCTGCTGAGCAGCCTTCTTTTCAGCCTGAAACTGCAGCAATTCATTGTTAACGACCCACCATAATTTACCCCACTTTTTGGCAGTTTTATCGTCTTTTAAAGTAGCCTGCCATAATATATCACCGAATTTACGCCACTCCGATAACTCGTGAACCGTATGGGGGTTAATAAAAACTCCTCTATCATAACCATAAGCCAAAAGTCCCGGTAATTCTTTCTGTAAATCTATCCCTTTAATCTGCCTTTTCTGCAAAAAAGCAATAAAAAGATCATACGCGGCTTGCCTCTCCATACCTATAAATCGTAAGCGCTTTTGCAGTTCCTCAAGGTCATGGCCGCACGTTTCGGCCAGGCTCGCCTTTACAATCACCTAGAGCACGGCGCGTCTTGGCATCTTTTTTCTCCGCTTTTCTTTTTCGTGCTTCTGCTGTCCCGGCTGCTACGGAACCCGACCCAGTTTTCACTCCTCCGTGGTGCTTCGCAGTATCACGTTGGTTGGTTCACCATTTGATGAAGTGAAGGGAGACGACCATCTGATTGATGAGCATCGAACTCTGGTTTATTGATACAATCATTCACTTTTTATAACAGTGTTAATTAAGCTCATACATATTGCAAAATCTGAGCTCATCATAGGTTACAGATCAAACACTAACCCGTCCTTTTGCTTTCAATACCTGTGGTTTGTTTATTGAAACCAAGATTTGTGTTCTCACCCTGATATGAGTGGTTCTCAAAACTTACTTTTACTTTCCCAAAACAGACAAAGATAGAATGTTCACCTGTTAGGAAAAAACTGCCTGAGAACCCTGCTGTTTATAAAAATGTGCCTGAGAACTTAGTTATTTACAGAAGCAGGCTTGGGAATTGCTGCTTACAGCTGCCTTTTACTTTTCCATCAGCCGTACATTTTCATGGTCTCTTCTTTAAGCCATGTTTGAACCAAGCTCTCCACACTAAGATTTATTAATTTGTCTGCCCGACCGAATTTCGGTCTTCAAAGCCACCACAGCCAAAGAGACAGCGTTGAGCCCAGGATTGGCCCTGGGTGAACCTGGATCTGACCTCCCGAGTGTCAGAGTCTCACCTGTTCACAAATACTGTTTCTTGCAGTGAGGTTTTGTACAGCTTATTATGCCCGAGGCAGAGATGACCAAATTTCCTTTGTATGTCTTCACATGCATCGCTGTTTCTTTCCATGTGTTGAACTGGACAAACACTGGGTCCAGGTGTGTAGTCAGCAATGATAGAATCCGGAGAAGCCATGTATTCAGATGTATCAGTTTGGCACCGCTGACTATCTTGACAGATGCGATCGGCAAGGCGATAACTGCCCTTGGGTGGCTCCCGACAACTTGGGATAGCAGTGATCACTGCCCTGGAAGCTTCTATTCTTACGTTAAGGCATCAATCATTATCTTAACTTGTGTCAGGGAACTTGTTGAATCTAAATAGACAGCTGCTCCTGGCCGGGATGGTCAGACACATAGATTTGGGATTTTACAATATTTTATACCATACATTAAGAGCATGAGTTATCCCTATCATATATTACAACTGCATTTGCATCTCCAGCATTGCTTTCAAAAAAAAAAAAAAAAAAAGCAGGGAAAGGCAAACTGTATAGCTCATGGTATTTTACAGTGTCTAAAACATGCAAAGTCATGGATCTTAGAGGTGAGATCCATTTGGAATTAATGGGATGGAGAAACAGTGCAAAGGGGAGCATAAAAATAAACAGAGTAAAACATCTTGGTTTGTTTCTTTCTGTTTTCATTTCCTAAAAGCTCTGTCAGATTTTCCAGAATCTTGTCCACAGTCCTGTTTGCTCTTTCCAAGAACCTTTCCTGGAGAACGAGGTGCAGCTTCTGTCACAAGATGTGCCACCAACTACAGCATCTCTTGGCTTTCCACACCATGTGTGCAGCACGACTCTTGCAGCAAAGCAGGAGAAATGTTTGAAGAACTTTACAGCTTGTTCTTTCTTTACTTTGTGGGCTGGGCACTTTTGCCATTGGTGAGGTTTTCATTGTTACTGTTCTACCCTAAGAAAACATGACGGACTGTTGGGAATTTAGCTGCTAGAAAATGGAAAAGTACAAAACCATGGCTAATTTCAAGTCCTGCACCTGTGTTGATAGCATATCCTTGAAGCTGAGCTGTAGTATAATAACAAACAGTGAAAGAGACATGAGAAAAGAGAAATGTAACCCCTAAGGAATGAGGATAAGTTAATGCTATAGTTTAACCAATAGATTGCTTGGCTTACAGAATATTCATAAGCTTATTATTTGCTGTATAAGTGTTTGATACTTTCTTTAATAAACTGGACCAGAAGGACCTGAGGGACCGGGACCGGACCGGACCTGAAGGGCCTGTGATGAACCAACTGGTGTCCTGGTCCCCTTCCTTCGACAACGGACTACCAGGAATTGTTAGGGAATGTAAGCCTGACTGAATGCAGAAAGAATCTCCAGAGCCCGCAGCCAGAAATGGAGAGCTGTGGGATAATAATTCCAACACCCCCATGGACAACTTGAAAGCGATGTAGAACATGAAAATGGGTTGACAGAGGGAGTTTGTTTCAGTGGTTAGTTCAGATGCTTCTACATCTCATGCATTGATATAAATCAAGAGTACAATCAGTTCATGAAGGGCATCAGAACAAGCTGGACCTCTCAGGAGATGACTGAAAAAATCTGAAAAGGAGAAATGCAGGGAATGACTTAGTGAGCTTTGCCTATACGAAGGATCATTTTTCCTGATAATTTCCAATCCATTCCATCTGCTTTTATCCTTACTAACAAGGCCATTTTCATCCCAGATTCCTCATGAAATGGGAAGCCTGAGCTTGTGGAAGTGGCTGAAAGATGCCCTGTTCCTCTGCAGGGATACTGAGGCTGAAGCAGGAGCCTGAGCCCTCTCTGGGGAAGCCTCCTCTGAGCTGGAATTTGTGCCATGCTGGGAGAGGAGGAGGAGGGGGAGAGCGCTGGTGCTGTGTGGCAGGAGCAGGAGGTTTGGGCCGCAGGACATTCCGTCTGCGCCGCTGCCCCGCAATGGGCGGCCGTGCCCGGGGCTCTGGGCCTGGGCCTGCATGCGCTGAGCTCCCGACACTGCAGGAGCTCCCCGGGCTGGGCTCAGCTTCCCACTGGGCCTGGGCAGCAGGCTGGGCTCCAGCTGGGATCAGCAGCAGCTGGAAATACCTCTGCGCATCTCCATTTGCTGCTGAATCTCAGGAGAAACAATGGAGTAAGTCAATAAATTCTTGTTTCCCTTTCTCCGGATTTCTTCATTTGATTAGATGTTCCAGAGGCAATTTCTGTGATGGCCTCTGTCAGTTGATTCTATTTCAGCAGCAGCAGCAACAGGGCTGTGTTGGGCACTGTAAATTCTGCCTGTGTGGCTTTAATTCTTCTTGACTTAGTGTTCAGGGACTTGTGAACATTTCAAGATCTGCTAATCATGATGCCCATGACTCACCTATTGCTGGCTGGGGGCCACGTACAAATCATCAACAGGACGGGACTGCTGAGGAACGTGTCTCGAGCTGTTTATTTTCCAGCATCAGTCTCATTACACGGTTATGAGAATGGGATGATGCCAGCAGCTCGTGTCCTTGGCAGAAGACAAAGAACTCAATGTTACAACTTCCTTTAAAAGTTTTTTGATCAATCCCACAAAGCAAAAGCATATTGACAGTAGTTCCATCCAACCACTATAAGCACATGGACCTTTGGTTAAACCAGTGCTTGCTTATTTAAAATACAATACCTGCTTGTGAGCCTTAAAACACAATGCACAAAGCTCAGGCTTAGAATTTCCTAATATACTTTTCTGCAGCTTAGGGAGTTATTCTACCAAGCATTAATACAAAACCAATGTTCTATTTGTCCTTACTTTCTACTTCTAATATAACTTTTCTGCTGACAAATCTTATGGCTACCGCTTAGCTCTAATCACAGTTCTGCTGTCTCTGAGGCCTGCCTTTTGAACCTTTCCCAAAACTCTCTGATTCTAAGGATTCCTAAATTCACTATCACAAAAGCACTCTGGGTAGTGCTGATCAAAAAAGGCAATTGCAGTTTTACAGATAATCTTTAAGTGGCAAGCAGAAGAGTGGAAAGAGCAGCCAGGATCACCAATTCCCAAGGCAAAGGCAGCAGCAGCATCCTGCTGTCACCTCAGGGTGAGTAAAACAGTGCTGAAAACAGCACTGGAACCGGATCCTTGCTTTCTCTGAGGGCTGGCTCAGGGCAGCACAGGCGGGCCCTGAGGAGTCAGGGCTGAGTGAGGGTGATTGCTGTCTAGTCCAGAATTGAGCTGGAAAAAGCCCTTGGGAGCCGAGGCAGGAGCAGGCGGGAAGGGGCCGGCGCTGCTGCTGCTCCTGGCTGGGAGCCCCAGCTGGGCCGGGCCGGCGCCCCCTGCGCTGCGGCTGCTGCTGCTGCTGCCAGAGCTGGGCGGGACTCGGGGACAGGGAACGGACACGGGGGGACAGCAAAGGCCTGGCGGCTGCAGGGATGGTGGCACTCGGGCCAGCGCCAGCACAGAGCTTCAGCCCGCAGTTAACCCCGAGGGAAACGCTGGGGAAAGGCTCCATTTCAGCCTTTCTGCACTCGTGGCTGTGAAAGGACTGAAATGAAAGGAGAACAAGCAGGGCCTGATCCCTTCTCCTTTGGGAGCTTTCCCGGGCCTGGGGCTGTGAGGGGCCATGATGGAACTTTGAGGGGTTTTAAGGGACTATGCAGAAATTTGAGGGGCCATGAGGTTCTCTGAGGGGCCATGAAAGGCTGTTGGGGACCTTGAGAGGGAGAAGGTATCTGAGAGGCTGTGGGAGGCCAGGCAGCTCATGGAACAAAGGATTCATTACGACACTGTGGACACAAGGAGACTGTTGTTTGCAGTATGGAACCTGATGGAATCAAAAGTCCATCGTGACTTTCTGGGGCCTCATGGAACCATGGAGACCATTATGGCACTTCAGGACCCACTGCAACCAAGGGGCCATTGTGACACTGAAGGGCCGCATTTTAACCAAGGGCTTATTGTAGCACGGCAGGGCTTCACGGAATCAAGGGGATCGCACTGGGGCTCCATGAGACCATGGGGACATTCTGACTCTGGAACCAAGGAGATCATTGTGACACTGCAGAACTCAGTGGAACTCATGTAACAGTGAATAGCCCAGTGGAATCAAGAGGCCATTCCAATCTTCAGGGCTTCATGGAACTGAGGTGCCCTTGTGACACTGAGGGGCCTCTTGGAAGCCTGGAGACCATTATGGCACTTTGAGGCCTTGTTGAGTGTATGGGCTCTGCAGGGCCTTGTGGAACCAAGGAGCTCTTTATGATACTGCAGGGCCTCATGGAAGCAATGAGAGCATTCTGGCACTCTGAGTCCCCATGGCACCAAGGGGCCTGTGTGCCACAGTCATGCCCTGAGGAACCAAGGGTCCATTGTGATCCTGGGGAGCCAAATAGACCCAAGGAACCATTGTGCTATTGTGCTATTCCATGGAAGGAAATAAACCGTTTTTTGACACTGCAAGGCCTCCTGGAAGCAAGGGGCCATGGTGCCACTGCAGAGCCAAGGTGACCATTGTGGTATTGCTGGGCCTTATGGAAACAAAGAACTCTTTTGATACTATGGGGCCTCCGAGGGGCAATTGTGATGCTGCAGGGCCCCAGGGATCCAAGAACATGGAAAAGTTCTGATTGGTTTGGCCTGACTGGTCCAGCTGACCTTGGAATGTTGAGAGTTGCTTTTCATCTAGCCCTGGAGTTCTGTGCTTTCCTTCCTGTGGGAAAGAACTCTCCTCCTCCCAAGGTTCATGACTGAAATTGGGATTCTACCTCCATATTTGATAATATCCAAAGATTGTCCCATATGAAACCTGCCAGAACAGAGAGCTCTGGATGGCCTTGACATCTTGGGGGCCACCGCTCATCTGCCTTCAAAACGCTGAGCAGCCAAGCTCTTCTTTCCATGCAAAAAACATCTTTCAAGTCCAGATGTCCATAGCCAAAATTGGGAATACGCCTCCAAAATTCTTTATATCCAAGGACAGCTCCCAGACAAAAGATGCCAGGACTGTCTAGGTTCCCTTGGCTTCCTGAGGGCCAGCTCTCATCTGCCTTTGAAACACTGGGGCTCTGTACTTCCCTTCCAATGGAAAAGAATTGTCCTCCTTTTGCCCGGATGCCCATTGACAAAACTGGGATTTGGCCTCCCAAACTCTGTCTACCCAAGGATTGCTCCCAGACAAATATTTCTAAGGGAAACGGGTCTGGCTGGCCTTAGCCTCCTTGGGGCTGGCTCTAATCAGCCTTTGAAACACTGGGGCTCTGCTCTTTCCTTCCTGTGGAGAACTGTCATCCCGGTGCAGGCACTCATGGCTGAAATGGAATTCCACCTCCAAAACTCCCCAAATATCCAAGGGTTGCTTTCAGACAAAAGCTGCAAGGACAGAGAGGTCTGGCTTGCCTTGGCCTCTGGTGACTCCCTCTGAACTGCCTTCAAAACCCTGGGGCTCTGTGGTTTCCTTCCTGTAGAAAAGAACTGTCCTTCTTGTCCAGGCACCCATGGCCTCAAGCACATGAGCACTGTACAGGGACAGAGGAGCTCTGTGCTCAGTGGGGTGGGGAGTGAGGACAGCAGAGAAGAGCCCTGAGAGGGTGGTTTCAGAGATGGTGGATCCTTTTGACATAATAGAAAAAAGATAGAAAAAGAAAGAATTAATAAAAATGGCAGCTGGGGAGGTCCAGACTGGACAGCAGGAGAAAGAAATTTCCCTCCCAGGGCAGGGGTCTTGTCCAACACCAGAAGGAGTCTGGGTCAGTCCAAGGCTTTGTGTGGGCAGGCATAGGCAGGCAGGAGGCAGAGCTGTCAGCAAAGGGAGGGGCCAGCTAGGTGGGGCAGCTGGGGGATGAGTTTTACAACATGGCTTATGTGGTCCAAGACCTGTTCCACATTGTCAAAAGATGGCTGCAGCCTTGGGGATATTTAGTTGGCCAACACCCCTGTCAATCACTGTAACATAAGGTGACCAGAAGAGATTCACATAAGACCTCTCTCAGTAGTTTGGTTCCACTGATGGGCAGAAGTTTATTCAGTATTGTTTTCATTTTGAAAGTAAGAGCAGTGATACTGGAGTCTTCTGTAGCAGGGGACATGGTATACCATATGGAACATGTGGACCACGGTAAAAGATGTTAAATAAATAAATAAAATATATTAAATTAAAAAATACATTTATAAATAAATAAATAAAACATTCCCAGATGTTCCAGGAGAGCCTCAGCCTCATGGTCTGGGATGAAAACTTATCACCATGAGTCAGCAGAGTGGGTCTCCAGATAGCTTTGCAGAATGGCTGGTATTACTGCCTAGTGGTACAGGGTTAATATTGGGGTGCAAGGAAACAGCATTTTTGAATTTCACTAGACTTAATTATGGAATGTTAGGGGAAGAACCAAAGAAGGAAAAGGGAGGGGTCAAGGTGGTTTGGAGAGAAATAGACATAGGAAAATAAAGGAATAATACAATAAGTGGGGTCAGACATACTGACAGAGGCTAACAAATGCTGATCAGTGTGCTTGTAAGGCCCTACCTTGCACCTGGTCCCTGTACTGTTCCACAGTACCCTGTTTCCTCATTTGACTCAATGTGTAATTTCTGACTGCTCTGCAGAGCCAGTGGGATCTGGTGGAGTCAGATGAAAAACCTTTTTGCACACTTGTCTGCTTGTATGAACATGTCTGTATGAGGTACCTGAAAAGTTGAGTGTCCAAAGGCCAGATAAGGGGTGATCCATATGGTGTTGATAAAGGTACCCTTTATCATGGTATACCATGATAACTTATCCTTTGGTGCTCAGTAATCTAAAGATTTATAGAATGTCTTATGGATAGGCCTTAGTTACTCTTAATGACCCATTTTTCCTCTAAAAATACAAATGACATCATGTTAGTTATAATTTCACGCATGAATTTCTTAAAAAAGAAGCACCAGAAGGCTGCAGGACAAAGTCATTTCCCAGTTGTCCTCTTCAGTTGTGTTTCAAGCTTCTGGTACAACAGTTGTATAATACATAATATGTATAATCCATGAAAAACACATGGATTGTAACTTGGTCCCCTCCTGGAGTGCTATGGTCATGAATGCCAATGCCTAAAATGATTCCTAATTATTTTTACCTTTGTATTAGATATTACACCCAAAGAAGGACACTCTTCTGTTCAGAAAGGTCAGTTTCATTATAATGAAAACCACCAAAGGATAGTATAGGGACTTATGATCCTATATTTTCAGAAAAAAGGGATGATAATTTATGCTTTGGTGCTCTGTAGCCATCCATGTGGACAAGATTCCAATATGCCAAGGCATGTGTCCAAAAGCTACGGGGGGACCTGTTCCCAGTGCCTGCAGGGACAGAGGCGCAGGGCAGGGACACCGTGGGACAGCTTGGGCTGCACAGGGCACAGGGATGGGCAGCAGCTGCAAGATAGCCCTGCCAGAGCCAACTTGGGCAGCACTTTGGCCATGGCTGCTGGTCCTGGGCCTGAGGTCACGATGGGACAAGTGACCCTTGCAGGCCTGGGGCCTCATTGCCTCCTTTTCCCTGCTCAGCAGCCTGGCAGGGGCTGCCCCATGCTCCTGCCCTTGCCATTGCACATCCCCACATGCCAGTGCCCATCCTGGGAAGAGCCCTGAGCAAGGAGGGAGGGACAGCATCTGCCTGGCCAGGGGCTGGGGCTCAGGCCTTGTCCCTTGGCATTCCTGAAACACATCCAGCTTTGTTCAGTACCAGAGACACCTTTGCCTTCTTTGTCCCCAGCTGTCAACACTGCCTCCAGTATTCTGCTCTAATTGGAATCTGGGGACACTTTTCCCAGTCGTGTCCCTCAATGGGACCCGTTAAAACTTCAAGAAACTTTGGAGTTTAAATTTAATTTTCAGTTCTTGAGAAGTTTTTGAAACACTCTCTGAGGGACTGAGTCTGATGTAAACAACACCAAATCCCCAAGAGGCTCATTAAAGTCCTTGTGCTGTGTCTGTGCTGCTGAGCTTTAAAGGAACAGCTCTTCCCAGGACCAGCTCCTCTCCCAGCCCAGCAGGGCTGAGGGCTCTGCCTGCAGGCACTGAGGGGACAGGAGCCAGGCAGAGACAGGCTGAAGGCAATCAGGATTGGGAAGACATGGAGCTGAGACTTCACTTGGGGAAAGATCTTCACAGCCCTCTACGTGGTGAGTTCTCTGTGGCAGAGGAGGAGGAGGATGCGCTGCAGAGTGGGGCTGCCCTGGGCACCATCAGAGGGACAGGGCAGGATGGCTCCTGCTGCCAGGGACGGGTGCAGGGGCTGAAGCTGGGGTGGCAGCCATGGTTGCTCAGAGCTCCAGATCATGGCCAGCGCATTTCTGAGGGGACTTGCCATGAGCTCATTCAGGACAGGAGTTTCCTGCTTGGGTCTCAGATTTCCTGAGTCTGTGCTCCCACTTTTCCCTGGCTTAGCTTGGTGGCAATGGAAACTCAGCTGTGCAGGGCACAGCAGGGGCTGGGACTCTTAAACCATCACCCTGAGGATTCCTGGGCACCTCAGCAAGTGCCTGCACCTGCCCAGGCTCCAGATCCATGCAGCATCACCTTTCCATGGTGCCCAGGCTGGGGGAGCTGTTCTTTAATCCCTGCAGGGCCCAGCAGTTGCAGGGCAGGGCTGGCCCAGGGGCTGGGCTGGGCTCTGGCAGCTCTGACAGGGAAGGAGTCCGAGGTCACAGGAGCAGCTGGGGCTGGGACAGCTCCAGCAGCAGAGCCATGGGCAGGCAGGGAGGGAGGCAGTGCTGAGGGAAGCCCTGCTGTACGGCAGATGTGGCACCTGCCGGGCCTGCCCTGCAGGGCACACACTGCCCTGAGCAGCACAGCTCTTGTGTCCCCTTGCAGCCAGCACAGCCCTCAGCCCGGGGGCTCGGGGCCCTCAGTCCCTCCTGGGCCAGCAGAGCAGCCCCAGAGATGAAGGGCATCTCTGCAGCCATGTGCCCATTCCCTGCTGACCAGGGCCTGAGGGCCACTGTCCTGCCCTGCTGCTGCCTGGCAGGGGCTGGGCAAGACTGGCCAGGGAAAGGCTTTTCCTCAGGCCTGGCTCTCTCTCTCTCTCCTTGCCTTGCCCAGGCGCTGCTGGCATTGCTGAGGGGCTCTCTGCAATGGCAGTTCCAGCTGCAGGGCCAGGCCCAGCCCTTGGGCTCCTCCTGTGCAGGCTGAGCACAGCCATGGGGTGTCCCAGCTCCTATGCCCGGGCAGCTCTGGGCAGGGCAGCCTGGGAGACTGGCAATGAGCCCACTCTCCTGGTTCTGGGAAAGGCAGCAGCCACTTTGTGTGCCAGGGATCCCTCTGCCCTCAGCTGTGTCTCCTGGCTGCCCAGGGTAACACGGGAGTGGATCTCAGAAAGGTGCAAGTCCAGGGCAGCTGGAACAGGAGAGGGATAGAGCAGCTCCCCTCAGTCTGCACTAAGCCACAGACAATCCTCCTGCCTCTCTGGAGTCTCTGTTCTTCCACAGTGCAGCAGAATCTCCCCTTCTGCCTCCTGATATCCCCATCCATTCCCCCAGGCAGCTCCTCTGCCTTAGCTGAACATTCTTCATCCAAATTCAAGCACCAGGACTGGCCCCTGCCCTCATTGTTCCCCTGCACTGACTGGGGGTCAAGGCTGACTCCCAGGTGTCCTGCAGGCCAAGGTTCAGCTCCTCACACAACATTGGCCAGCAGTAATCAGAGCTCCAGCAAGAAATGTGAAAGAAGATCTCTTAGACATGGACAGGGGTAGGTGTGTAGTGGCAGGAAGGAGTCTATTAGAAAGGGCTTTCATTTTCTGTGAAAAATCTTTGCTCAATCATCACTGTAATTCCTTCTTCAAAAGATTCCAATGTCCAGAGGCAGCAAATGTCCAACAGCAGCTCCATCAGGCACTTCCTCCTGCTGGCATTGGCAGACACACGGCAGCTGCAGCTCCTGCACTTCTGCCTCTTGGTGGGCATCTCCCTGGCTGCCCTCCTGGGCAACGGCCTCATCATCAGCGCCGTAGCCTGCGGCCACCACCTGCACACGCCCATGTTCTTCTTCCTGCTCAACCTGGCCCTCAGCGACCTGGGCTCCATCTGTACCACTGTCCCCAAAGCCATGCACAATTCCCTCTGGGACACCAGGAACATCTCCTATGCAGGATGTGCTGCACAGGTGTTCTTCTTTCTCTTCTTTATATCAGCAGAGTTTTTCGTCCTGACTGTCATGTGCTATGACCGCTACGTGTCCATCTGCAAACCCCTGCACTACGGGACCCTCCTGGGCAGCAGAGCCTGTGCCCACATGGCAGCAGCTGCCTGGGCCAGCGGCTTTCTCTATGCTCTCATGCACACAGCCAATACATTTTCCCTGCCCCTGTGCCATGGCAATGCCCTGGGCCAGTTCTTCTGTGACGTGCCCCAGATCCTCAAGCTCGCCTGCTCACATTCCACCTTCAGAAAAATTTGGATTTCACTGCTCGGTGTCTGTTTAAGTTTTGGTTGTTTTCTGTTCATTGTTTTCTCCTATGTGCAGATCTTCAGGGCTGTGCTGAGGATCCCCTCTGAGCAGGGACGGCACAAAGTCTTTTCCACCTGCCTCCCTCACCTGGCCGTGGTCTCCCTGTTTATCAGCACTGGCATATTTTCATACCTGAAGCCCCCCTCCATCTCCTCCCCATCGCTGGATCTGGCCCTGTCAGTTCTGTACTCAGTGGTGCCGCCGGCCCTGAACCCCCTCATCTACAGCCTGAGGAACCAGGAGCTCAAGGATGCAGTGCAGACACAGATGAATAGATGGTTTCAGAAGTATTAAAGTGTTGGCCAGTTTCTGCAAATCACTTGAAATAGAAATAAAGTTGCTAGGTTTTGTTGCTTTATTTTTGGAGGTTCTTTTTCACTGTTACTTTTTAATATTGTCCACAAAGCAAGGGCATTTTCTCTGCAATTTATCATTTTGTTTCTCTCCACTTCCACTGTGACCCACAGACTGTGTCAAGGAGGAGCTGTGCTCATGATGGCTTCAAATGAAATGAAAGATCTCTTTGCAGAGTTTTTACAGGAGATCTCCCTTTGGTTGCTTTCTCTGGAGCTGCAGCAGCACTGACTGTGTGCAGAGCTAGGGCAGATCAGTGCTGGCCCAGCAGCTGTGCCCAGCAGCAGCAGCACTTGGTGTTGCCAGTGCTGCTGCCGTGGCCCTGCCCCGCTGCCCTGGTGGCCCTGGTGTTGCTGCAGGGCCTGAGTGCTCTCGGGGCCGGGCACAGCCCTGGGGGTGGCAGTGCCAGGGCTGCAGCAGGGACAGGCCATGGGCACTGCTGGGGCAGCGCTGACGCCTCAGCCCAGGGCCTGGGGGCTCCAGGCTCCTTGCCCACACTCTCTCAAGAACACTGCCAGGCCAATTCTCAGCACTGAAAAGCATCATGAACAGCCCCAGGCTGGCCATGGGCAGGCTGGGGGCAAACAGCAGGGCTGGGGCTCTGCAAGGGCCCTGGGGCAGACGGGAAGGAGCAGCAGAGCAGGGGCTGATCCATCCCCAGTGCACTGCACAGCCCAGGGCAGCGTCCCAGAGCGTCCTCATGGAGCTGCCAACAACATCCCCCCTCTGCAGCCCTGGCCTCTCCCCCAGCTCACACAGGTGCCCCATCCTTGCAGGCACAGACACGGCAGCACTGGCTCAGCAGCCCCTGTTTGCATTACACAGAGCAGGGGGAGCACCCCCATGCTGTTGCTGTGGGGACATGAACCTGAGGGAGCAGAAATGCCATCAGCCCCTGGGGCCAGCAAGGGCTGGGGGACACCAGCGAAACCTCTCAGGTTTATTGTGACAACCCTTTGAGTTCACCAATTCTAACCTGCGCCCTAACACCATCTTGTCTCCCCTGATCCTCCTCGAGATTGTACAACCGCAGCTCCCTCATGTCACTTCAACCAGACTTCTGTTCCAGACCCCTCACCAGCCTTGCTGCCTTTCTCTGGACACGCTCCAGCCTCTCCATATCCTTCCTAAATTGGGGGCCCAGAACTGGACACAGCACTCAAGGTGTGGCCTCACCAGAGCAGAGTGCAGGGGAAGAATCCCTGCCCTGCTCCTGCTGGCCACACCATTCCTGATCCAGGCCAGGAGCCATTGGCCTTCTTGGCCACCTGGGAACACTGCTGGCTCATGTCCAGCCTGCTGTCCTTCAGTTCCCCCAGGTCCCTTTCTGCCTGGCTGCTGTCGGGTCACTCTGTCTCCAGCCTGTAGCACTGCAGGGGTTGTTGTGGCCAAAGTGCAGGACCCAGCACTTGGTCTTGTTCAACCTCACCTTGTTGGATTTGGGCCCTGGATCCAGCCTGTCCAGGTCCCTCTGCAGAGCCCTCCTACCCTCCAGCAGATCCACACTCACACCCACCTTGGTGTCATCTGCAGATTTGCTGATGCTGGACTCAATTCTCTCATGCAGATCATCAGTGCAGACATTGAAATCCACGCTGGCTGGCTCTGATCCCTTGGCCATCCTGTGGGTGCCCTGGGATGGCACTCAGGGTGATCTGTTCCATAATCTTGCTGGGCACCCAGGTCAGGCTGACAGGCCTGGAGTTCCCCAGCTCCTCCTTCCAGCCCTTCTTGGGGATGGGCTCACATTGGCACCTCCAGTGCTCTGGGACCTCCCTGCTGAGCCAGCACTGATGGTAAATGATGGAGAGCAGCTTGGGGAGCTCATCCACAGCTCCCTCATTCCCCTGGGATGGATTCCATCTGCTCCCAGAGATGCTTGTGAGCATCTGAGTGGCTCAGCAGGTCCCCAGCTGCTTCCTCCTGGATTACAGGGGGCTGTTCTGCTCTCTGTGCTGAACTACCAGCTCAGGAGAACACTTGTCCTGAGGACAACCTGTCTTATTCATGAAAACTGAGGCAAAGAAGTGGTTAGGTACCTCAGCCTTTCCCTCATATTTGGTAACCATATCTCCCCTAATAATGAATGGAGATTGTCCTTGTCCCTCCTTTTGCCATTAATGTATTTATAGAAACATTTTTATTATCCTTCCCAGAGGTGGTCTGGTTAAACCTTAAGCGTTTACCTCTCTTCTTTCTGCATCACCTTACAACATCCTTAAACATTTCCTGAGTTACCTGCCTCTCTGTCCAAAGGTGATGCACCTTCTCTGTGGCCCCAAGTTCCTACAAAAGGCCCATCACATACAGAACATCACCTGTTGGCTAAAGTACGCCTCAGAGGAGGAAAATACAAGAGTCTATAAATTAAAGCGGGAAAGCAAGCTAGGAAAGTAAAAGAAGAAGAAGAGGCTGGGAAGGTTAACAAAAAGTGGGACCTCCTTGACCACTTACCTCCTCCTTCCCTTACAGTACCTCAAATCCTTCCTCCAATTCTTCTTGCTGTGGACCCAATTCCTCCTCCTCTCCCAGCTGTCATTCTTTTACCACCTCCTAACCCAGTTATACCTCCAACATCTTCCCCTCAACCCTTTCCTTACTCTCTTTACCCTTCACTTCTGCCTCCTTACCTCTGCCATCTCATGCACTCCTTATTCACCAGGAAGTTCCTGCTCTGCCTCCCCCAGCACAAACGAGAAGCCAAACAACATCTCAGAATCTCATGCCCAAGAGTGAAGTTACCCAGTCAACCTCCACAGCTGATGTTGTAACACCCGGACCAAAGTGGCTAAAGTGGAAAAATTGTTCCCCCTCAGAGAAGTTCCCATGTGCAGGGTGGCAGTGAGATTGGATTTGTAAATGCTCCCTTGACTGTGTCCGAAGTTAGAAATTTTAAGAAAGAATTGCGTAATTTAGTGGAAGACCCAGTAGGAATAGCAAATCAAATTGATCCATTTTTAGCCCTAACATTTATACATGGGGGGAATTGAACTCCATCTTTAATATCCTATTTTCCCCAGAAGAGACTCAATAAATAAGAACTGCCGGAATGAAAATTTGGGAGTGAGAAAACCAACCCGGGCCCCCAGGTGACCAAAAAATGCCTTCAGTGGAGCCTGACTGGGACCCTAATCAAGAAGAGGGGAGAAGGAATATGAGAGATTACAGGTCCCTGATGACCAGAGGGATAAAAGAATCAGTCCCTAGAGGGAGTAATACCAGGTTAGCGTTTGATGGCACCCAGGAAAAAGACAAGACCCCAGCACCATGGCTTAATAAGCTAAAGCAAAACTTCCAGATTTACTCTAATGTTGACCCAGACAGCCCAGAAGGCCAATCTCGGGTTCCCTGTGGTCAGGGATGACCCCAAGAATCCTTTTTTTCCAGCCTGGTGTTTCAAAGAAGGAGTCTGAATTCTTTGGCTCTGGTTTCCAAGGTTGTTTATTGTTTCTTATCTATAACATTTTTTCTCTGGCCTGCCAAGATCTTTTCAGCAGGTCAGACAGAGGCACACTTCCTGCTCCTGGGCTGATGTCTGTTTTATACTATGAACTATGTGTACTTTATTTATCATTATTTTCCAATACCTAAAAGACACACAGCAGGGGTATTAATCCTTTCAGTATTACTCAAAACAAATGCACCTTTTATTGAGTGCCCACAGCAGATGCAACAGAAGAATTAGAAAGGAGATAAACGACAGAGAGAGAGAAAGGAGGGTTGGGTAGGGGGGAATTGCTACCAACAGAGAGATGAAATCCTTGTGGTCAGGCCAATAGATCTGTCTGGTCATGTCGGGGAGAATCTCAAAGTATTTGGTTAACTCAGGGCTCTTTTGTAATCTGCCGCCGGGAGGGGAGCAGGACGGCACATGGAGGGCACAGTGGAGAATAAATCCATTGGGGACAGGCACAGACTGTCCAGTTCTGAACAGCACAAACCGGTGCCAGCAGTGAGCAGGGCCCGTTGTTTCAGGACTGGTTCCTATGGGGAACATCCCACTTCCTATGGCAGACATCCCACTCCAGTCAGGCCAGCACCTCTGGGTTAGAAGTTTAAGGGTTTCATCTCAGTCCTTGGGGAGGGCATCAATCTCCATCCTTGACGGCGGCTGTGAGGCAGATGTGGGATCTTTGGACCATCTCTCAAAGACTGACATCCCAAAGCATAAAAAATGTATGCATTTTCCCATAAAAATAAAATGTAATGAATAATTAAATTATAATTATTTTTTCTAATGTATTTATAATAGTGTTATTCTATATTCGTACTACTGAGTTTTAATATTTATATTTATAATCCATACATTTTTAGCAAGCAAAAAATTTATTGGTCATTGGTTCTAAGTAACACAATTCCCTTCATTAATTCATTGACCAGTGTTGGCTATTTTTTTCTCCTTCATTATGCTAATTAGCTGTATTTTAAGTCCTTTTCTCATAATTTTTATCATTTTCACAGACAGGGTAAAAGAGGCCACTTTGGGGTCCATGGAGACATTTCTGGGGCGCATTTGGGGCAGTTTTGGGTCTGGGGAGGGAATTCAGAGAAAACTTGAGGGTCTGGAGGACACTTCGGGGAGCTGGGTGGGCACTTGGAGGGGCACTCACGGATTCCGAGAGACAGTTCGGGGTCCGGGGCTGCACTTGGGGGTCCAGGGGGGCCCTTGGAGGTCATGGAGGGGAAATTGGGACCCTTCGGGGCCCGGGCGGGCCCTTGGGGGACGCAAACGGGGCTCTCGGTGTGCGGGGGGTGAGGCGAATTGTAGGCGCGGTATCATACGGTTTAACGGGGCTGCGGAGCATCATGGGAGTTATGGGGGTAGCTGCAATGGCTCTCGGTGGAGCGCGGGGCATGACTGGAGATGAAGTCCCGGCTGAAATAGCGCTGAACAGGCGCCGCGGACCATGAAGGGAGCTATAGTCCCAGAAGTAGCTCGAACACGCTGTTTGGGGGTTCAGGAAGGCACTTGGGAGACACTTTTGCGTCTGAGCCATGACTTGAGGCCCTCGGGGGAACGTAAACTGCTCGAGAGCCCTTGCTGGAAGCTCGGGGAGCTCCAAACGTGAAATAAACAGGGCCAGGAGACTTCTTCTCCTTTTTAATGCCTTTATTAAAAGTGATCAGCTCAGGATTGGGCGGCTCGGCAGGGCTGCAGTCCCCGTCGCGTCTCCCAGGGCGACTCAGAGGAGGAGGATATGCGCAGCTCTGTCCACCAGGGGCCGAGCCTGGGGATCCAGTCCTCGTGGGAGCCTTTAGGACGTGGTGTCCCCGTCAGATGTTGTCCTTTGGTGATTTTGTCCAGCTTGGTCCTGGCGTCGGGACGACTCTCTGCTTAGGGTGAGAGGGACTCCGCATCTCTGCAGGCTCAGCAATCGGCTCCTCATGTCCAGACACCACTTTAGTCTCTCAATTCTTATTTGGCTCGTTGTTTTTGGGGTTTTCTCGTTGCATTTTGGAGTCGAGGTCCCAAAGCCTGCTGGTCTTGGAGTCACTTTGCATAACCCCCCCCACCCTCTCAGGTGTCTTCCCTATGTTTGAAGAGAGCACAGCCTCGGGGAAGGGCCATCACCCCACTTCAGCTAGGCCTTTTACTAATACAAAAGAGGAGATAAGCTTCAATGACCTGTGATTACAATAACAAAGCACTAAGGAACCCTGGCAGAGACAGATCTGGCTGCGTCCCTGTAACTCTTTCTCACAAAAAAAATATTAACCGAATTTTTGTTCATAACAGTCTCCCCTCTTTTTCTTTGATCGAGCTTAAATTCTTAAGCTCGCATAAACTCACAAATTTTTTTGTTTTGAATCTACTATAAATTTCTTGTGCACTTTGGTAATCATGGTTACTTAACTTTGTTACTTTCCTTGGTTTCTTCAGGTTGGTCTGCACAGCAAATACTGTTTTACTAAAACAGATAAATAAGCATAGTAAAAAGAGCAATCTTCTAAGTACACACACAGCAAGAAAAACTACCTTTTCCCATACATCTTTTCTGAAAATCTCTAAGTTCTCTTACTCACTTGGATCAAGTGTAAGAGTTTTATCTTGATTATTTACACATGCTAATCTTTTTATTTCGTTTGAAGTGTTCCTAACAATTGAATTCTTTATTTTTAATACTGCTTGGAGCCGGCTGACTTTGTTCAACACAGATATTGGGATCTGAACTTGGATTTTACAATTTTGGGTTTTCTCAATTTCTATTTCACTTTCCTGGTTTTGTTTAATTTCTCCCAAATCATTATATATAGGAATTCCCAAACTTGATCCAGTTTCTTTGGGTAATAAGAAAATTGGTTTTATCACTCTAGCAATGCAGTTGCCAGATGAGATCAAACTTACGGGTTTAGAGCTCTCTTGAAATGTGTTCTAAAACGGGTTTATCTGTTTTCCAGTACACTCATATAAATACTTTTAACAAACAATTTTTATTACTACTTTCACTATTTCTTTGCTTTTTACTAGATCTGCTGAGCTTGTTTCAGCAGCATCACATTCAAAGCACAACCAGGCTTCTCCTATAGGGCACTCGCCTAGGAGTGGCTGCCTAAAAGTGGCAGTATTCTTGGCTATCCAATACACTCTCTTATTTTTCTGATAAAGGACCAATTGGGAGGGGTTAACACAATCATGGTTAGAACTGATGTGGACTCTCGACAAGGAGCTCACTTCCTCCTCATAGCGGGGTTGGTAGCACTCACTGCACAGCTCAGCTGGGCTTCTCAGAGCACCACTAGCAATTGGAGCTAGTAGTACTACCCTTCCCAAGAGTCTGGTGAAGGAAACAGGGCCAGGAGACTTCTTCTCCTTTTTGATGCCTTTATTAAAAGTGACCAGCTCAGGATTGGGCAGCTCAGCAGGGCTGCAGTCCCCGTCGCGTCTCCCAGGGCGACTCAGAGGAGGAGGATGTGAGCAGCTCTGTCCACTAGGGGCAGAGCCAGGGGATCCAGTCCTCGTGGGAGCCTTTAGGGCGTGGTGTCCCCATCAGATGTTGGTCCTCTCAGCCCAGTGGGCCCAGTCTCACCGCCGGTGACTACTCTCACGCCGGGGACTACTACTACTCTCATACCAATTTTTCCCATACAGTTCAGTCTTTTTGACTCTTCCTCCTGAGAGTCAACTTTAAATCACAGTATACTCAGGTGAATTAACTTGTGATGTGGAGCAATCCTTATCCAGTGCCCGGAGGTGTGTGGTGTGGACTCTGGCCCAATGCCAGAGGGAAAAATTGGGAGTCTGGGCCAATGCCAGAAGGAGACAGGGGTGGAGTCCGGTCCAATGCCAGAAGGAGAATGGGGTGCAGTCCCGTCCAATGCCAGAATGCTAGATGGAAAAAACCTGATGTTGAATCATGGTCCAATGCCAGAATGCCAGCCTTATCCAGTGCCCGGAGACGAGTGGTGTGGACTCTGGCCCAATGCCAGAGGAAAAAACTGGGAGTCTGGCCCAATGCCAGAAGGAGAAACTGGGAGTCTGGCCCAATGCCAGAAGGAGACAGAGGTGGAGTCCGGTCCAATGCCGGAGGGAGAATGGGGTGCAGTCCGGTCCAATGCCAGAATGCCAGAGGGAAAAAAAACTGGTGTTGAATCCTGGTCCAATGCCAGGGGGTGAGAGTGATGTGAGTCCAACCGTCTTAGTAATGAAGAATACCTGAAACGGGCTTTCAAACACAGGCATTAATGGTCTGCTGTTAATGATTTTATCAAAACTCAGCTTCTCTGTTTAATGTTATCAGTAATTTCTCTTTTTCCATAGCTTGTATGTTTCTCTCATCAACTTCTACATACTCTGTATTTTGCAAGGAGTTGTATTTCTCAGCTAACTTAACTCCTAAAGTACTTTTATTCTCCTATTTTTCTGTGTATTTAATTCACTGGTTTTCTGTTCTTTTTTCAAGATCTTATTTATTTATTACTTGCTTCTGTTTCTTACTTTCACTTACAGCTTAAATACTTCTTTCAACCCCTATTACAGCGACCTTAGACGGTCACTGTGGTGAGAGAAGGACGAGAATCTTGTTTCTTGATCAGAAGGCTGATTTATTGATATAGGATATATAATACATTATAACTATACTAAAAGGAATAAGAAGAGAAGTTGCAGAGAGCAGCTATGCCAAGAATAGAATAGAAAGAATGAATAACAAAGTTCTTTGCCCAGGGAATCTGTCCCTGAGCTGCTCCTGTGATTGGCCTTTAATGGTACACAAGGAAGATGAGCCAATCACAGGGACACCTGCTACATTTCACAACAGCTGATAACAATTGTTTACATTCTTCTTCTGGGGCCCTTTGCTTCCCAGAAGAAGGAGAAATCCCAAAGAAAGGATTTCTATGAAGAAATGTCTGCGACAAACCCCTTACACTTAATGTTTTCCTTTTTTTTTCTTTACACTTTTCTTCTACACAATACACTTCCCTCTAAGGAAATGTGGTAAAACTTGTAATGCACAATCTATATTACTTCTATTCTAACTAGTTTACGTTCACTCTCTCATTTCTCATTCACTTTCACACATTCTTTCACACTCTCAAGACACAAACTGGATCATTATTCCTAGATAATCACAGGTCCCTGTAGCCCCCTTTCCTGGGGGTTGGCCCACAGGTCTATCTCTGGGCCTCTTGGAAGGGCCCTGACTCTGGTTGCCTCTGGTGCACATTCACCTGTGAGGCTGCCTGCGTGTCACTCACGCTCTTACAGCTACGGCTCCCTCACACATCTGGGGAGCACTAGTCTGGTTTGCAGGTCACACACACACACTTTGGTCACAGCCCCCACCCACCCGGGGGACACAAGCCTGGTTTGCAGGTCACACACACACTTCCACTGCCCCCTTCCCCCCTGCCCGGGAAGTTGAGGCTGACTTTGCTTGTGACTCACTCTCACACACACAACAAGACAACAATAAGGTACCTTTTACTTTCGCACCACTTATTACAAGTTTAGTCTTACTGGCCAGTTTTGGTGCTATTGGATATCCTTTCTGCCTAGCTGGTTTTTTGTCTAACTTCAGATGTTACTTTGTT